>NC_142687.1:79885757-80188787 GCF_056320005.1 Nelumbo lutea
AGGGGACTTGTGCGATGCACAAGAAAACACAATGTCTAATTTGCAAGTAAAAAGGATCAAAAGGATATATTGAATGTCGACTACTAGTAAATTTCCAAAAGTATATATACTAAATTATTGATTTTTAAAATATTTTAAATAATTTATTTTATTTTTAAATATATTATTTACAAAATTACACAAATTTATCTTTTACTTTTTAATATAAGTTAATTAATAATTTCCTTTTCTAAGATTTTCTAATATTATATCACTTTATATTAATAACATGAATAATTTGTGTAGTTACTGGTTCAAATTACTGTTTTCCTTTACCAATACTAATTTATCTTTAATAATTTAAAATGAAAATCACACAATTTTTAAATAATTTTCCAAAATCTATCAAGTGTAATAAAATTTCCCAAATTTCCAAAATATTTCAATAATTATTTACTACATTTTAAAGAAATTTTCCAAAATTATGATATTTTGTTTGCCAATTTGCAAACTCCACCAACTCTTTCCTAGAGCAATAATTGTTGACTTTATTTTTTAATTTTATAATTTTTAATGAATTTTAAATGGCATTTATAAAGAGATTATTGGTTAAAAATTTTGTGTTTTCATTGATTTCTAGTAATTTTTCTGGAAAACAACACAATTTAATTGTTAGTGTAATAAAATTAATTTTAAGAAATTTTAACTATAGTAAAATATTTATTATAATGATTACTCTATTTAATTACTACACCAAAATTCCAACAACAATTATTAGTGTAATAATTATTTTGAAAAAAATAATTAATTTAACTCCACAAATAATTATTATTGGAATTACAGTTATTTTAAAAATTACTGTAATTACAGTATTTTGAAAATAACAAATTTTACTATAATAGTTAATGTAGCTTAATAATCATTATTACACGACTAATAAAATTACATTAATAAATTTCTGAAAATGTAAACTCCAATGATAATTATTACTGTAATTACTATCAGCAATAAAATTCCAATAATTATTGTTATAAATTTCGGTAAAATAATAATTTATACTAAAATTTCAAAGATAATTATTTTTGTAATAAATTTAATATGAAAAACAAATCTGTAATTAGAAATAAAATTTTCACTACAATAATTATTGTAATTGAATTATTACAATAAAATTCCAATAAGATTTATTAGTGTAATAAAATTATTTTGAAACAAATGGTAATTATTACACTAATAACTATTATTGGAATTTCTGTATTTTAAAATTACTGTAATTACAGTAATTTCAAATAACAGATTTTATTGTAATTTATGGTTCTGTAGTAATTATTATTTTTAAATAATGGAAATTTGTGTAATTTAATAATTACATTATTGGAATTGATACAAAATGGAAAATTGTTAATTATGTAACAATAATTATTACTATTAATTTTCATTATTTTAAATCAAGATTTACAGTTTTTTTCTATTATTAATTTTTCAAAAATTATTAGATAATGGGAATTACTATTTGAGATTATGACAAAAGGAATTAGTTAAACTACACTAACAATTATTTTAGTGTAATAATTATAGTTACATTGATAATAATAATAATTTCAATAATTAAAAATTATGATAACATAATTATAAATTTTCAATAATTACAATAATTATCGATAATATTCCAAAAATAAAAAAAAGTCATAAAATTCCAAAATTGCAACTAACTTATCTGTTATTTTCAATTAAAATTAATCAATAATTTTCTGAAAATGTAATCATGAGAATTACACTAATTTTCTGAATAATCAACTATTAATTTTCAATTATTATTTATTAGATGAATAATTAATAAATTTTCAACAATTTCAGTAATTTATTGAATAATCAATAAATTATCCATAATTTATAATCGATAAATTAAGAGGGGATAGGATTGGAAAAATAAAATCATAGAGGGGTAAGATTGGAAATATAAAATTAGGGTGTTAGACGATTCACCCATTTCTTCTTTTTTTATAAATGGGTAAGAAATAAGCCCGCTTTGAATAAGATGTTCTGGTCTGTCTTAACCTGCCAAGTAATTTTGAAAATACCTATAGTACCTCATTTGAAAGTACTTTTTCATTAAACACTCATAAGAGCTCATCATAATAAACACTAATTAATAAGCACTCATCCTATATAATCATTTATTTATCCAATAAATTCGTCAAAACAACCTAGATTGGATTTTCCTGGTTCAAAGTATACCGTCAAAACAACCTAGATTGGATTTTCGTGAAGCCCAGATTGCTACTTTGTATTATTTAACTTATCTTCCTTTTCTCCTCCTTTTTCTATTTGTTTAGATGACTTTAGGGCCGCACTATCATGTTTATTGTAGGTTTTATTAAAGAAAACAACAACAACTAATGGGTGAGACCTCCTAACCAGGTGATACATGGACATGATTCAACATAAGCGACAGCTCAGCATGACAATTTGGCTATAACTCGGCGTAATGAGTCCGCTGAAACCCAGCATAAACAGCTCACCACAAGACAGCTCGCTACATAACGGCTTGCTACAAAGCAGCTCACTATTGGAGCTCACAACAAAGGAGCTCGCTATTGAGTAACCCGGAGTCTTCGGGAAACTTCTTATCTGACAAGACTATGCCTATCAGACTGCTCCCATGTCTCTTGTCTGGCGGCACAGCACCTGCCAATCCAGAGGAATGCGCCCACGTCTCACGTCAGCCGGCATCGTGCACGCCAGTTCTGCATTACGTCTCTCAACTGATAGGACCATACTCTGCGACAGTTACATGTACCAGTCGAATCATCCTGGCGAATAACAGTTGTAGTAGAGAATCAGAGGCGGTTACACCCGATTTGATAGAGCATCAATATATAAAGGCCTCGATTTCCAAGGGGCAAAGGATATAATATTTTTGAGTAAGTGCGCATCTCCACTCTTACCTCATTTTCCTTTACAACTCTCTAGGCTCTCCACCGAGTTCTAACTTAAGCATTGGAGTATTCTCGCCGGGTGAGCTCCCCGAGAATCCTTCATCTTCTTCCCCTTCTCAGGTGTCGTCCGTCGCTAGGTAGGAGCGAGGTCCCTGCTAGCTAGGAGTGACCAGATCGTGCTACATCATTTGGCGCCATTTGTGAGAATCGCTTCAAAAAGCCTCTCACCAAGCAACTTCACTAAGACTTCAATGGCTTCCTCCAGCAACGCTGGACGAAGTGCCAACCAAAACACCTCCAGGGAACGACCTCAGCTCCCTACCGTCTGCATTGGCCAGTTCACTGTACCCCTCTCCACGGATGGAGTCCCTACCCTGAGAGCTCCTTAGATCATGGCGTCGGTAAGTGCTCCACTCCCCTCGCCAGTAGAGACAACCTTTGTAGAACCGTCAGTTCTCCCTGGACAGAACCAGCTGGAAAACCTGGTACACTACATGCGAGCTATGCAAGCTCAAATGCAACGGGTCCATCAGTTTCAGTTGTACCAGCAGCAAATGCTTCACCACGTCTATCAACAGTAGTACCAGCAGTAGTTCACATCGCTATCTCAGCATCAACAGCAAGTTCCACCTCAACACCCCGGTGCACAACAGGTCCAGCCCTACCGTCGTAGTGAGCGTCTCCCCTGCCGAGGAGAGACCTCTCGAACTCAGAACCCTTTCAGGAGCCAGGTCTCATCCCATGGCAGAAGGGAAAGATAAGTTACTACCCCACCTCGTAGCCTGTAGTCAGGTCAGGGGCCTCTCAGCCAGTCAAACCTGCATCGCCTCGGCCTTCACAGTTCGAGCTTCCACTCGCCGAGAACCAGTTCGAGGTTCTGGCTGTGGACTGTACACAAGGCCCTTCAGTTCACAGCCATCAGTAGCAATCTCAGCCCCACCCTGGGCCCATCGAACTCAGCAACACAGAAGCAAGCAGTACTAACACTGAGCCAGCGAAGCAGCAGAGACGTCGTCGAGCTGCCACTCACAACCTGCCCTAGTTCAAGGGTAAGGAAGAGGATAGCTCGAACGAGGTGAAAGCCACTTCGCTCCTCTCAGTGTTGTCCCCCTTGTCTCCAGAACTTCTAGTCGTCCCTATGTCAAAGGACTTCAAGCTTCCTCCCTTGGACAAGTATGATGGATCGTTCGATACAAATGACCATGTCAATGCCTTTTAGTCACAGATGCACTTGGCAAGGGCAAGTGAGTCCTGCATGCGCGTGGCCTTCTCAACAACTTCCAAAGGAGTAGCCCGCACGTGGTACAGGAACCTCGCGCCTGGATCAATAAAAGGCTGGGCGCAGTTTGTGCAAGTCTTCACCTCTCATTTCGTCACCAGCAAGCGATGCCCGATAACCCAGGAGAGCCTCCTCGGCATAGTTCAGAGGGAAAGAGAATCCATCCAGAATTACATTAAACGGTTCAATGACGCTTGTTTGCAGATACCCGACTTAGATCCCGCAGTGCGGCTCATAGCAGCTAAGAGAGGCATCACATACAAATAGTTCAAGAGGCACGTGGGGGTCAATCAACCCAAGACTGTAATCGAGTTCCTTAAGCTCGTGGACCAGTTCATAGGAACGGAGGAAGAGATCAGCCTGAAAAATGAAAGTGTGCCCGAGAAAAAAAAAAAGGGAAGGTGAGTCCTCGATCCAAGGGGACAGCAAGAAGAAAAAAGACCCAGCTCGAGGGGAAAGGCTAGGACAGCCTTTCTGAGCTCCTCTAGCAGAAAGGACTGACTACACACCCTTGAACACGAAGCGAAACAAGATCCTTATGGCAATCAAAGATGCACAGTATGTGAAGTGGTCACCCCAGCTGAAAGGGGACCCCAATGTAAGAAATAAGAATATGTGTTGTAGTTTTCATAAAGATCACGGCCATAGTACCGATAATTGTTAGAACCTCCGCGACGAGATAGAAGAGCTCATCTGCCGCAGATACTTAAGAAATTTTGTACAAAATAGTAATAATAAAGTAGGTCAGCAAGGAAAGCGAGGTAGAGATGCTCCCAAGTCCAGCAGCAGGCAAGCGGAGCAGCAGCAGAGGCAGCCCCTGAAGAGAGACCAGTTCGAAGGACTATTCATGTGATCGTCGAAGGATCGATCGTCGCGAGCTGCACTTCGGCTGCAGCTCGGATTTCAGCTCGAGAGGTCGGAAGGGAGGAGCAGAACCCCCCAAAGCAGCCAAGGACAGAAGACCCGATCTTCTTTCACTAAGGACGACAAACGCGGGGTCCACTACCCCACGATGACGCGCTCGTCGTAAAGATAAGGATTAATGACTTTGAAGCCAAGCGTGTCCTCGTCAACTCTAGTAGTTTCGGTAGATATTCTTTTCAAGGCAGCATTCAACAAGCTTCAGCTCCTGGAGAGCGATCTCAAGCCCGTAAGTACTCCCTTGGTAGGCTTCAGCGGAGAGGAGGTCAAGCCCCTGGGGAGAATCACAGTACCTGTGGAAATTGGCACCTGGCCTAGCATAGCAAGGCTTAACCACGACTTCTTGGTGGTCGCAACTCCTTCCCCGTACAATGCCATAATAGGTCGGCCCATCACCCATGATCTTCATGCGGTGGTCTCCACCTATTATTTGGCGATGAAGTTCCCCATAGACTTCGGAGTTGGGGTAGAGCGAGGCGATCAGCTTGAGTCTCGCAAGTGCTACGTCGCTGCCCTCAAAGAGAAAGCCAATGTGGCTGACGACCTTGAGCTGGAGTGACCTACGAAGCAATGCAAAGACCAAGCTGCACCAACGAAAGAGTGTTTCCATGCCAACTTCGATAGAGGGCCCAACTTGGACACTTCAAATCGGCGCTTCAGTCAAGGAGCCACTACGATCTCAATTGGTAAGTTTTTTACTTAGAAATTAATATGTTTTTGCATGGTCTACGGCAGAGATGCCCGGCATAGACCCTAGCATCATAACTCATAGGCTAAATACTGATCCTGTAGTTAGGCCCGTTAGTTAGAAGAAACGCAACTTAGCCCCGGAGCACTGGAGAGCAGTTGACGAGGAGGTCAGGAAGCTCCTCGCAGCCAACTTTATCAGAGAGGTCCATTACCCGAGCAGGGTACCAACCCAGTCCTGGTAAAGAAGGCCAACAGTAAATGGAGCACGTGCATCGATTATACCGACCTGAACCGAGCTTGTCCGAAGGATTGCTTCCCACTCCCCAAGATTGACCGCCTGGTGGACGCGACCTCAGGGCATGAGTTGCTGAGTTTTTTGGACGCCTACTCGGGCTATAACCAGATAAGAATGAACCCTGCTGACAAAGAAAAAACAGCTTTTATAACTAAACTAGGCCTGTACTGTTACAAGGTCATGCCCTTCGGACTGAAAAATGTCGGGGATACCTTCCAAAGACTTGTAAATAAGTTGTTCGAGCCGTTGATCAGCAAGAAAATAGAATGTTATGTAGACAACATGGTCATCAAAACTCAGTTTTCAAATGATTCAATAAAAGATTTGCACTCTGTTTTTTTAATTTTGCGTAAGTTTAACATGAAACTAAACCCAAACAAGTGTGCCTTCGGTGTCACCTCGGGTAAATTCCTAGGGTACATCGTCAACCGGCGTGGCATTGAGGCCAACCCAAATAAAATTAAGGTTATGCTAGATATGAGACCACCCCAAAAATTGAAGGAGGTTCAGAGGCTGAATGGTCGTATAGCCGCTCTGAGCCGCTTCATGTCCAAATCGGCAGATCACTGCCTACCTTTCTTTAAGGCGATTAAAAGCAAAGGCTTTGAATGGACGGATGAGTGCCAGCTCACCTTCGACGAGCTCAAAAATGCCTCGCCCACATCCCAACCTTGACCCAACCAGAAGTTGGAGATATTTTGGAGCTATACCTCTCTGCAGGTGACGAGGTGATCAGCTCGGTACTGATAAGAGAAGTAGACCGGGTCCAACGACCTATCTACTATGTTAGCAAAGTGTTGCAGGGGGTAGAGACAAGGTATCCAGATATCAAAAAATTGGTGTATGCTTTGGTTGTTGCAGCTCGGAAGCTTCGCCCGTACTTCCAAGCTCATACTGTTGTCGTCCTCACCAACAAGCCTCTGAGGCAAGTCTTGCTCAAGCCCGAGGTCTCTAGTAGGTTGACAAAGTGGGCCATCGAGCTCAGTGAATACGACCTCCATACAAGCCGCAAACTGCTATCAAGGCCCATGCCTTAGCTGACTTTGTCGTGGAATGCACTTTCAGCACCGAAGTCCTCAGGTCAATCGAGCCCAAGGCCCCAGGTCGAATGAGCCCGAGATTCCCATGACAGTTGAGCTCGAGCACCGTGAGGTAGCAACCAATGCATCTTCTCTCCAAGTTAGATCAAACCCGAGATGGGATGAGGAGCCTTGGATCCTTCACGTGGATGGCTCGTCCAACCAGTAGGGCAACGGAGCTGGAATTGTTCTATATGGGCCAAGCGGGGTGAAACTGGAGTATGCATTATGCTTGAGTTTGCGGCGTCCAACATTGAAGCGGAGTATGAGGCATTAATAGCCGCACTGGCTCTAGCAAATGAAGTGAAACCAAAACACATCGTCATCTGCAATGATTCTTAGCTCGTGGTCAACCAAGTTACAGGTGAATATGAAGTTCGTGAGCCAACCTTGACTGTCTACTTAGCCAAAGTAAGAAAAGGCTCTGCTCAACTTCCAGTCTCACTTCATCAAGAAAATCCCGAGATCTGAGAACGCCGATGCTGACGCCTTGTCCCGGTTAGGCAGCACCAGTGATAATACCATGAGAACCGTGTACATAGAGAACTTGCCTCGGCCAAGCATTCTCGGGGGGGCAGGGGAGGTCGGTCTTGTCAAGCAAACAAAATCGAGCTGGATCAACCTGCTCGCGAGCTTCATGCTACAAGGGACCCTCCTTGAGATGGTAATGCCACCAAAAGGGTAGAGCGTCAGGCGGCCAAATACGTCCTGAAAGATGAATGGTTGTACCAAAGGTCTTACACGCTCCCCTATCTACACTGCTTGCAACCTTCCGAGGTCGAGCTCGTGCTCCGCGACACTCATAAGGGCTTGTGCGGTGAACACTTGGGGGGCAGGGTTCTCGCCCAGAAAGAGTTACGACAGGGATACTACCGGCCAACGATGAAGGCAGATGCGATTGAGCTCACCAGAAGATGCGACAAGTGTTAGAAGCACGCCAACATCCACCACCAGCACCCCACCGACCCGAAGTATCTCACCAGCCTGTGGCCTTTCGCACAGTGGGGGAACGATATACTCGGACCATTTCTGCCAGCGACAAGGCAGAGGAGGTTCATAGTGGTGGCAGTTGATTATTTCACTAAGTGGGTAGAAGTTGAACCTCTCACAACGGTCACAACGCAGAATGTGCAGAACTTCTTCTGGAAGAATATAGTGTGTTGTTTCGGACTACCCCAAGTACTGATCTCTGACAATGGTGAGCAGTTCGAGGATATTAAATTCCAGAGCTGGTGCAAATATATGGGAATTCAACAAAACTTCACATCGGTGGTGCACCCTCAAGCAAACGGCCAAGCAGAGGTCACGAACAGAGCCATTCTCCGCGGACTGAAGGCACACCTCGATCGAGCTAAGGGACTATGGGTAGACGAGCTACCCAGTGTACAATGGGCTTATCAGACCACAGTAAAGACTGCAATAGGCGAGACCCCCTTCAACCTCACTTATGGCACTGGAGTAGTCATCCCAGCCAAGATCGAGGTTCCCACGCTACGTCTAGAAGTGTACGATGACAAAGCAAACGAAGATGAGCTACGCACCAACCTCGACCTACTTGACAAGGTACGGGACTTCTCATACATTAAGGACCATGGCCTACTAGCAAAGAGTAGCTCAGTACTATAACGCTAGGGTCAAGAAGTGAAACCTCCGTGTTGGAGACTTGGTCCTTCGTAAAGTTATGGTGCCTGAGCCCGGTGTTGGTAAGCTCGGGCCAAATTGGGAAGGACCCTACCGAGTAAAGTGGGTGCTCAGGGAAGGAACGTATGAGCTTGAAACCCTAGAAGGGAAACAAATACCTCGGGCGTGGAATATTGTCAACTTAAGGCAATACTACCTGTAATCACCGAGTTGAGTGGACTACAAGTCGCTCTCCGAGCCTAAGAGCCAAAACGCCAAGCTAACAAAGACCTCGGCACTATAAGACTCAGTCGCCTCTTCGGCATGGGCAAACTCCAGAAGGGGGTGGACCATAGTCGCTCCCAGATCCTAAGAGCCAAAATTCCGAGCTAACAAAGACCTCGACACTCTAAGACCCAGTCGCCTCTTTGGCATGGGAAAACTCCAGAAGGGGGTGGACCGTAGTCACTCCCAAAGCCTAAGGGCCAAAATGTCAAGCTAACAAAAGCCCCCGGCACTATAAGACCTATTCGCCTCTTCGGCATGGGCGAACTCTAAGAGAGTGGACTATAAGTCACTCCCCCAGCCTAAGGGCTAAAACGCTGAGCTAACGAAGACCTCGGCACTGTATAAGACCTAACCACTTCATCGGAAAAGGCTAAGTATTAGTACCAAAGGCGTAGGAAGCTCGGGTGTGAATCCTGTGATGCATAGCCCGCCCCGATATACAAGTTGGACTTGTTAGGGACAACTGACTTCAACTTTAGTAACCCAGGTGTAGACAGGTCGGGCATATGCCTTACTATGTTGTCCACCTCGATGTACATCATAAAATCACCCATACTAAGTACGGGGAGACAGGTCGGGGTGACGATAGTCGAGAGACACCACTTTGGGTACTTAGCTCTAACAGTTCGAGTGAACTAGTCACTTCGGCAAAAGAGTAAACCATACAACACTTAGCAAAAAAAAAAGAGAGGATCATTTCATTACTAGTTCTTATAAAAAAAAAATAGGCCTAACAGCCCGGGAGAGTACATCAAGGCAGAAAGAAAAGAGAGAATCGGGCTCAGACACCCAGAAACAACCACTTCAAAAGATTCATTCATTCAGAAGAAAAAAGAGCAACCAACCTCAAGGTCTCACCACCTCTATGTCCTCGTCGTTCTCCTCCAGGGAGTTGGTCTCCTCCTCCTTCGCAGTGTCCGTCGTCTCTAAGGCCAGGTCCTTCATTGTCACGCCTTCAAGGTTAAGGTCAGAGAACTTCTTCCGGACCAGCCATCGACAAAGTTAGAACCCCGAGCGATAGGACATTGAGCCATACTCGACCTGGAGGTCATGGAACTGTTGGGAATCTTTAAAGTCCTCCACCGCCTTAGCATGCTCTTCCTCCACCGCGGCGTCGAAGTTTCGGGTCCGCTCTTGGAGCGTGGACTTCAAGCTTTGGACCTGCTGATGAAGAAGCTCCCTCTCCGCCATCACCCTCGAAGACTCCTCCCTGTAACGGGTGCTCTCTTCAGACAATCGGGAGATCTGCACTTCCTGATCCTTAACGAGTAGCTCTTGGGCCTCGCTCCCCTTTTGAGCCTGGAGGACCTCACCCTGGGCTTGGTCGAGCTCGCGTTGGAGCCTCCAACTTCCGTCCTCTGTTTGGTGGCATCCTGGGAGTGAATAGCAGTATGACAGGCCGGCCTGCATGAGCATGTCCTTAGCCAAGTAATCCAAACAGAGAAATTCGACCACCGCCCAGGACTACAGCATTTCCTGAACCTTCAGGTCCAAGTCAATGCCCGGATCTTGAATGGCGGCCCAACAGTGGGTCGAAAAGGCCCACCCCTCGGGGTTGCGAACTACAAAATAACCCCGCTTCCAGGCTTGGATCCTGTTAGGCAGCTCATGGAGGAGTTTAAATCCCGGATGAGGGGAAAAGTAATAAGAGTGCCTTTCTGGAGGGGCTCCGGGGGAGGCATTCTTGATCGACAATATAGAAGCAAAGGTGTCGAAGGAAAGAGGAAGACAATACTCAAAGAATAGGGAAATAGTCCCCACCAAGTTCCGAACAGAGTTCAGGTGCAATTGGTCTATCATGACATTGAAGTGGGAAAGAACCTGCACTCTCAGAGGGTGTAGAGGGAGTCGAAGACGAGCCACGAGCTACTCTTCAAAAATCACGATCTCGTCATGATCGTGTTCCCAGGGATAGTTTCAGGATGGGAGGCTGTAAATAAGATCCCTGGGGAGGTTGTAATGAAAGACTAGGGCCTAAAGTCTCTCCACAGACATGGAGGAAGGGCCGAAGCTATCCGGCTCCCGACCCTAGGAAGTGGAAGCCAAGTTACCAGAGGCTTCCCGAGCTTCCAAAGTCCGCCCTTCGGGGAAACCCCAAGCTCCCCCAAGTTCCACGGGTACCTAGACATTATTGGACAAGACAGGGGACTCACCAGAAAAAATGAATTGAGAAAGCGACGCGAATGGGGAGAGCTTGAGCAAACAAGGTGAAGGCGCGACCTCAAAACCGAAAGCAAGGCAAGTTGGCATAAAAAAATGAGGCTTGGGGCCCTCCTATTTATAGCCACTATGCCCGAAAGTCAATGGCTCTGATTGAAGCGAATCCAACGGCTCACAATAAAGACAGCCGCACATCTTTCGAAATTGAAGGCAGTTTTGCGTGGGTTTTGGTACCCGAAAAACCTGAAAACCACGGGCGGCCAATCAGAGTAATTTGAATTGTGGGTCAAATCCACCCATCATTTCGTGAACTCCCCGCGCTAGAGCAAGACCCTTAGCCCGAGGAGTGGGGGGAAATTGATGGGGGGTGATTTGATTCGACCTCCTAACCAGGTGACATGTGGACATGACTCGACGTAAGTGACAGCTTAGCATGATAGCTTGGCTACAACTCGGCGTAATGAGCCCGCTGAAACCCAGCCTAAACAACTCATTATAGCTCGCTATAGAATGGCTTGCTGCAAGGCAGCTCGCTACAAAGGAGCTCGCTATTGAGTAACCCGGAGTCTTCAAGAAACTTCTTATCCGACAAGACCGTGCTTGTCAGACTGCTCCCATGTCTCTTGTTTGGCGGTGCAGCACCTGCCAGTCCAGAGGACTATGCCCCCGTCTCACGTCAAGCAGCGCCGTGCACACCAGCTCTGCATAACGTCTCTCAACTGACAGGACCGTACTCTGCGACGTCGACGGTTACCTGCACTAGTCGAATCAGCCTGGCGAATAACAATTGTAGCAGAGAATCAGAGGCAGTTACACCCGATTTGGCAGAGCATCAATATATAAAGGCCTTGATTTCCAAGGGGCAAAGGATATAATTTTTTTGAATAAGTGTGCATCTCCACTCTTAGCTCATTTTCCTTTATAACTCTCTAGGCTCTCCACCGAGTTCTAACTTAAGCATCGGAGTGTTCTCACCAGACGAGCTCCCCGGGAATCCTTCATCTTCTTCCCCTTCTTAGGTGTCGTCCGTCGCTAACTAGGAGCGAGGTCTCTACTAGGTAGGAATGACCAGATCGCGCTACATCAACAACCATACAGAAATGTAATCTATTCACTTTCCATTAATTTCCAAGTTCAGTTTTTTAAAGGCCCCATGGTTGGACTCTTGTTTTCCTCTTTCCCCACTTATATCTCTCTTCTTTGATGTGCAAATTCCCAATATATATAGGTAGGGTTGGCTTACGAATTAGACTTTTGGGCCGGTTGGGAATGATTCTGACCCAACTTAAAAAAACAAGATAGGATTTGGAGTGAAGAAAGTGTTAGGATTAGGGTTAGGTTTGATGTCTCGGGTAACCTGATCCAACTCGAAATTGATTTATATTGTGTATCATCTATGGCACATGTAATACTTAGACCCGTTTATGGGTGGGTGGCCCGATGGGCCGGCCCGGCCCCTGAATGGGCTTGAACATGTTTATAGGCCTGCGGGCTTAAACTCGGGCCAAAAAGCCCAGCCCGCAATAAATTTGAGCCGGGCTCAGGTTTTATCAAAATAGCCTGGCCTGGCTCGACCTAAAATTAGACTTAAAATGGGTTATGTGATTATGTCCATTTGAATAATTTTTTTTTTATTTAAGAATGTAAAACTGTGTTTTAAAACGTAAAAGAAAGGGAAAAAAAACCATCTTGTAGGCCCATTGTTCATTTAAATAGGAAAAAAAAATCTGAATTTTTAATTCTAATTTGAATAGGGAAAATTGTAATTTTTTTATTAAGTCGGGCTTTGGGCTTCGGGCTTTTTATCAGGGCCGAGCTCGGGCCCAAGTTATAGGCCCGTTGGTCGGGTCGGGTTCGGGCTCGGGCCTAGCGTAGTTCCATTAATGATGAGTAAAAGCCCGGCCCAGCCCAGTCCATGAATAGGTCTAATAATAATTATGGTTTTCAAAACCGGACTGGACTGGATGGTCAGAACGGAAAAACCGAGAATTGGTCAGGTGATTGGTTCCGTTTTACCCCAGAACCGTTATTTTGCCAAAAATCATTGATTTAGTCAACAAACTGCTTACTTGGGCGATCGAACCGTTCAACAATTTGGCCTTTTTTTATTTTTAATTTTTTTTCAGAATGGATCGTCTATTAGGTTTGAACAATCAGACAGTTCAACCCGGGAACTAGACTCCCGACTGGTTCATTGTCTGATTCGGTTTTAAAAACCTTGGTAATAAATATATTTATAGGGGATGATATTGGGTTGTGCCCAATAGATTAACCACAGTCCATATCAATTAAATACACTACGTCAAATTATGACTTTACAACAAATATTAATTAGTGACAATTTAAAAATTTTAATATAAAACTAATCTATCGAAGTTGGCTTATTAATTAGGGTGCAAGTAGGGTCAGGTGGGGTTTGGAATTTGTTAAAATTTTAATGGGCTTGAACCCTAGCCCAAGCCCAAAATCCCTATGTAGTTGAAAATTTTCAAGTCAGGTAACCCGATTTATTAGAACTCTACTAATATTGCGTATCATTGTATCATGGATTCATGGGCCAAAGTTTCTTCATGATGAATGAATGAATGAAAGGTGAGAAGGGAAAGATATGCAAGGTTTGATTGCTGATTGTTTAAGGAAGCACATTAAACAAACTCAATTGAGAAAAGCCCAGTTGTATAATAGATCCAGGGTTTAGAAACACAGTAATCCGATTCAAAAGCAAAATTGTATTTTAATTATCCATTTTCATAATTTTTCTCTCAGTTCATTGAATCTCAAATGAGCAATTTAGTATTTTTATTTTTACCATCAAAGTTATCGAGCTCGTTAATGGAATAGGGGTAGGGGTGTCAATGGACTGATATTGGGTTGGACTCCGCTCAAATCAAAATCAATTTGGACGAATTGAACAAACCAATATGATATATTGAATTGAATCAGTCCAAACTTAATGGTTCAAAATATTTATTGGATTGAATTGGGCCTGATCCATCTGTAATGAATTTATATTGGATTTGGTCGGATTGAACCTATATCCAATCCATTGATAGAAGATGGGAATATAAATATCAATGGACCAGGTTTGGCTTGAAACCATATGCCCCTGTGTATCGGCAAGGGCGTATTGGTACTAAAAAGCAAGTGCTCAATGTTATTTTTTAGTTTTTTTTTCAAAATTTGATTTTTAGAGATGTTTTTAAGTGTTTTTTATTACAATAAATGGGGACCCGAAACACCTGTAAATAGGTGTATCAAGACCAAAAGATATGATACAATATGCCCGATACGGGGCGTATCATATCGATACTTTAAAGTTTGAACTTTGCTTAAAATCAGACTAAATTAAAATCAATTTGAACAGATTGGATGGTAAAGACATTGAATTGAACTAATCGAAAATGTTTTGGAGTATTTATTAGTTTGGATTGGACTAGACCTGATTCATCAGTAATGAACTCATATTGGACCAGATCGAATTAGACCAAATCCGGTCAAATTAACACCTCTAAATATGGATAAACTGAAAATTCCAAACTTTCAGGGATATTTATCACAAAATAAAGTTGGATGGCTGAGCATCACCTCCCATAGTACACTATGGCAGTCTGTAATTTACCCAAATCTAAAATGGCAATTTATAGCAAATAGAAAGGAAACAATGAGTTAATGCAACCCTTCGTATATTAAGCTCGGCCATGAAAAGACCCGTTGCAACTTGCAAGACAAAGCTGGATCGCCTTGTCGGTTGGAAGAATAGAATAGTCCACGAATTGCATAAAGTAATTTTTTAATAGGACTCATGAACAAATAAAAGGGAAAATTTTTTATTAGTATCATGTACTTTGGGTCTAGTACAATTTTGGTAGCATTCAAACTTTTAAAATGTGTCAATCGAGTATTTGCAGTTAATTAGTGGTTAACTAATCGTTAAGTGCATTTGAAAAAGACATAAATGCCTAATGCCTAATGTTATTTAATTTTTTTTATCAACCATCTAAACGTTGACAAAAAAATTAACAGTCCCAAATCCTTGCCTTTTCCATTCAAAAAAGTTGGGATCACGTTTGAATGGACATTATGGTGCCCCCAACTTTCTTGAATAGAAAATGCAAAGATTTAGGACTATTAATTTTTTTGTCAACGTTTAAATGATTGATAAAAATAATTAAATAACATTGAGCATTGGGCGTTTATGTCTTTTTCAAATACCACTTAACAATAACAGCAGATATTGAATTATCATATTTTGAAAATTCATCATACTAGACCCAAAATATAAGATATTAATCGGGAATTTTCCCCAAATAAAAGGCGAATAGACGTGATGCAGCCTTACGGACTAATTTGGATTGGTGTTGCGAGACAAATTAATAAGTTTCATCACCTTGCCCACATATCCATTCCGTGTTTCATTCATTGTATTTTAACGCGTCGTTGGTTCCTCCATCGACATCACCAGGATCCTGGAGCCAGCAAACGCCACCCACCACTCTCAGTTAGTCCCACTAGGTGTCATCTTAGCCAGCTGGAACACCCCAACAGTCGATCATCAAGTGGGTCACCTGTGCGCCACATATCGATGGCATGGCAACACTACTCTAGTACTTGGTCTTTAGGCTGTAAGCGAGCTCAGTCCAAGAGATGAGAGAGAGAGAGAGAAGTAAGGCCCTGTTTGTTTTTGTTTGTGTTAGCGAGTTTATCCCGGCAAAAGTTACTCGAATAACTTCGATGCATACCCTCGTAAAAAGAGATGTAGTAGAGGATTAACATTTTTCAAGGGTGGATAATCAATCTATCCATCTTTTATAAAGATATCAATTACTCGGGTAAAGGATATTTTTCAAAAATTATTCACTTACCATAAGACCTATTATAATAGTATAAGAATATGGTAAAATTGGTCAATTAGACAATTATCCTCTATGGTATATCATTAAATGAGCAAGACCTAAGTATTACAGTTAGGGGTATCAACGGTATTCGAAAATCCAATTTCAAATTTGACATTTAACATAATCGAATCAAATACAAATATGACCCTGATTCAATTCGATCGAATCAAATTCAAATATGTAGATATTTTATATCATTTATAAATATATATAATAATTAAAGTATATAAATAACTTGTATATTTATTAGTTATCAAAAATAATTAATTGGTTGAATTCAAATAAAATCGAATATTCAAATATTTAATTAAATTTAAATTCGGACATTAATTTTCAATATCCATTAGATAAAATTTTCTAATCATATTTGAATTCAGATATTACCTTATTCAATTTGAATTCGATCCCTTTACACCTCTAATCATGGTTTTTTAAATCAAACCGGTCAAGGGTCCGATTACTGGTTTGAACGGTCCGACCATTCGACCCAAACAATTGGCCCATTCTAACAAAAAAATAAAAAAATAAAAAACAATCAAAACCGTTTGAACAGTTCGAATGATTAACTGGACAGTTCAGTGGTTTACTGACCAAAATCAACGATTTTAAAGAAAAAAGCAATTTTGTGGAAAAATGTGTGATCGATTCCAGGTTTTTCCAATCCGATTGTCCGGTCCGGTTTTGAAAACCATGCCTCTAATCACAGTTGAGCTAGATGCCAAATTGCCAACAGCCCAACAACCACGTGATGAACGAATTATTCAGCCTGCAGGAACAATAGAAACAAATAACAATCTTATCATGTGAACGGGAGACTCTCTTGGGTGGCCCCTACCTGTGCACCCTCCATGGACGACACTGGAATTTGTCTGAATGCTTCAATCAGCCAGACCAACCCATCAAGTCAAACAGGCCGAGCTCTATTATATTCCTCATGGGTCTCTAAAGTTGACTGACAAAAACGAGTAAGCGCCCTTCAATTTCAATGGCCAAATAATACGTTGGATTTCCATCAAACGACTGTGTCATCAGCAACCCCAGCCATGAGAACGAGCCGGCGACCAACGTCGCCACCAACTATATGACAACAACGACACGGAAAGTTGGACAAGCAGTGGATCCTACTGCCGATAATCCAAACGTTTCCCAATGTGAGATGGTATCCCATTCTTCGACAAGCACAAAGAGAAAGTGCCGAGCAATGAAGCCATCCCTTGTCCACAGTCGACTGCCGACCGACTCCCCGCGTGTTGTCTCTGTCCATGCCACCATACTTAAATTAGGGAAAATTCCACTTTAGTATTCTGAATTTTGGGTAGTGTCAAGTTAAATGTATCACTACTTAAACTTTCAACAAATGTTAAGTTGGTCTATGTTTGTTGAATTTTGGGTAGTGCCTCTAAAGCGCCTCATTGCACCACACACACGCGTGCGCACACGTTGCGCAGTATCAAACTCCCATACTCTCCTCTACTATCTCTAAAGAGTGTAAATCAACTCCTATTAAAATTCTGAAAACAAAGCTTATAATTTTCTAATGTGGGACAAGTTCAAAACTGGGTTTTGCAAGAGAAAAGCTAATTTTTCAATCAAATGTGTAGGTGCAATTTCTCATGTAATTGACCAATTAAACCCATTGGATTTAATCTCTTATGAGATTAAAATCCAACACTGTCGTTATCTTAACCGGTGGTTATTCATTAAAAATGTCAAAACTATCATTCAAAATAAGACAATGTTCATTGTCTTCTACCTTGAGACTGAACCGGTTGAGGTGTTTTAGATTTTATACTAATGAAATCATAGTCTTCTACCTTTAGATCTGAAACACGTTCTTGTCTAATTTTTTTATTATTATTTAGGGGTGCTCACGGTATGGTTGACCAAACTGTAGGCCTTTTTTGTAACTGAACTAGTACTACTGGTTTTTGGAAAATTGGTAATCGAAACCGAACCGAAACCAATCGGCTAACCATTGGTTTGGTTCATCGGTTTTTTAATTTTTATAATATATATTATAAAAATATATAAATATATAATAAAAATTATAAATATATATAATGTATATTTATTAATTTATAATATATACAAAATATATAAAAAAATACATAAATATATACAAAATATATAGAAATATATATATATATATATATATATATATATATATATACATATTAGTCAATTCGATTAATCGCTGATTTTCTATATTGGTTAACCGAAACCGAACCGATCAGTTTAATTAACCGATTTTTGGTTCGGTTTTTTGGTTTTTTTTGTTCACCCCTATTATATTTCTATTTTTTTTTTATTTTTTAAAGATAACCAGTTTAATCTCAAGATAGAAGATAATAAATAATATATTCTTTTTTTAATAATAGTTTTGACATTTTCAACAAATACTGACCGGAGTGATACATTTAACACTTTTGAAAGTTTACGTACCGGAGATACATTCGAAGGTTTGGGTATTAAGTTAAGAATATAATAAAGTGGAATTTTTCCTTAAATTAAATTATTAATGCACACACGCTTTATTAATTGGCTAACATTCAACCGTCTGCAATCACTATCAGGGAATGAAGTTGACATTTGACAAAAGTGTGGGCCCTCCGCCCTGGCCTGGTTCTATGCCAACCTGGCCAATTCATGCAGGTTGAAGTTGAACCAGCCGGACGACCTAGGTCCTATTGCATTTGACTTAGCCTCTTAATTCCTGCAAACAATTAATAAAGGTGGGTTTATGGATTACAGTGATGCTAAATTGCTAACGTATAACGATAATAGAAACTGATGAAAGCACCTCGGTTTTAAGAAGAGAAAACCAATTTCTAGCTTAGTCTTCGTTTTGTAACATTCCCAAATGATAAAGTGAATCCATTTATAGCATACGGCAACAGTTTAGCCTGCTTAAGTCAAGCTAGCCCACCACCCGATTGGTATTGGTTCTAGGGAAGACTTGCCAAAGTAAAAAATGGGTGCGAATTTTTCAAATTCTATTGTTTGGTTGAAAAATGGAAAATAGTGGAAAAATCAACATTAATAATAACTAGTAATTAATAATATATTTATTATTAATTAATCTTTGATGTAATTGTTTTTGGTCATGTATCATTTTTTTTTGGCTAAGTACCTTATCATCTCGTCTGCTCCCAAGTGGTCGACGATTCAGCACCTGAAGTGGAGCTCCCTAGCGTATTGCAACCCAGCTACTCCCTACAAGAGGTGATCTGGCTACCAACAATGACTGGAACTGAACTGACTACTTCCTGCTGAAGATGATCTGTTCATCTCTTTAGGCAACGGGAGCTGAGGGACCTACATGAAGTGAACCAGAGAACCCATGGGTGTTTACCCGATGATGTCACTCCGACGGCTAAGTCAGCACTTAGTAGCAAGCTGAAAATGATATTAGAGAATAGAAGAGCTAGAGAGCAGGGGTTACCATCCTCCCTCGCCCCTGGGGGTGAGGCCTTTATATACTGGAGTCCTCGCGGGTTTGGTGGAGCAGTTTCTGGATTCCCGCTGTGACGGGACATGCTTTCGTGTTAGGTGGGGATAAAGCCACCAACCGGTAAGGTTGCTGATTTTCGCCTGACTTGGGGAGTAGGTGAGCTAATATAGCCGTTACAAGTCACAATCCCGTAAAATGTGGGGTATGGTGGTGAGCTCCTCGGGGTTGTCACACGGTGGTCGGCTTGACTAGGAGGTGAGCTACCCGTAAGTGGCGAGCTACCTGGTAGCTAGCTGCCTAGTTGGCGAGCTGCTTGTGGCGAGCTGCCTATGAAGTGTTGCATGATGGCGTGCTGCCTGTGAGTGTTGCATTGTGGCGAACTGCCTAGTGGCGAGCTACCTGTGCAGTGCTGAGTTGTCTAAGTTGCCAGGCTATAAGAGGGTGATCTGCCTGTGGCGAGCTGCTTGTGGCGAATTGCTTGTGGCGAGCTACCTATGGCGAGCTTCCTATGGTGAACTTCCTGTGGCGAGCTGCCCTGTGGAGGGCTCGAGCTGTCTAGCTGTCAAGAGGCTGTACTTAGTTGGAATGATGACGAATTTTTTGGCTAAGTACCTCTTCATTTGGTCTGCTTCCAAGTGGTCGATGACTCAGGTCGAAGTGAAGAATTTTGCTGGGTGAGGACTTGGATGCCGAGCTGAGTCGAGCTGGGCAGGCTAGGTGGCGAGCTAACTATAGTGCCGAGCTGCCTATGAGGTGTCAAGCTGACCAAGTGGTGAGCTGCCTGTGAGGTGTTGGGCTGACCAGGTGCCGAGCTGCATGTGAGGTGCTGGGCTGACCAGGTGTCGAGCTGCCTGTGAGGTGCTGAGCTGCTTGTGAGGTGCTGGGCTGACCAGGGGGCCGAGCTGCCTAGTGGCGAGATGAATTGATGAGCTTCGTCGCTCTTTAAAGACTTGCAAGGAACCAAATGTCAGAGGACCCGGGATGGCTAACCCAACGAGGTCACTCTGATGCTTAAGTCAGTACTCTCATAATAGACTGTGAGATAAAAATCACAAAATCTGAGAGCTAGAACTTGCTTATTTGCTTGCTTCCCTTGCTTCTGAGGTTGGTGCCTTTATATAGGGTTGGTAGTTAGAAGAAGAAGAAGAAGACGCCTTCACCCTTAGCGGCAGGCGGTAGAGGCAAAGCAGACAACAGCAGCTAGCAGCCACGACACTTAGCGGTTGGTAGTCATTCAACAGGATAGGGAAGACGCCCTCAGCCGATCAGTCCCTCTCTCAGTAGGTGGCAACAGCACAGCAAGCTAGTGACCAGCCTATTCTTTCTAAATACATAAAGATTAGAGTATTTAGAGAGAAACTAGAGAGACTAAGAGAGTCAAAGAGAGAGAAAGACGATTGAGGAAAGAATGCTTAGACTCCTGCGCCAAGCCAATGCTAAATACTTGTTTTTCACTCTTTTGAGTTTTAATTTTTTTTTGAAACTTGACATTAAATGAAGTAATGATGTATATTGCATAATATATTAAATATTAATATAAAATTATAAATTATATTAAAAATATATAATTTTTTATAATTATAAAATTATAAATTATAATATAATATAATAAAAGTAAACCGATTTTTTCGATTAACTGATAATCGAAACCAAAAACCGAAATACAAAATTACCGAATAATAAAATCGAAACTAATCGAAAAACCGATTAAACCGAAACCTAAATTTCGGTTCGATTGCTTTGGAGCAATTCTGATTTTTTTACCGAGGGCGATTCGGATGAAAGACACAGTAAGCGAGTGAAAGAAACTCCGGATCTCACTTATCAAAAAAAAGAAACTCCGGATCTCCTGCACTTTGGCCTGCACAGCTGCACTCCCGTTCAGTACGTGAAAGATGTCTTATCACATTTGGTAAGTATTGCAAAAGAGAAGATAAATGATAAAAGAAAAAGTAAAGCCGGAAAAATAAAAGGAGAGAGAGAGAGAGAGAGAGAGAGGAAGAAGGGCGTCGTTTGGTAAAAGACATTTTTGAAAAATGAACCCAACCCAACGTTACAAAAGGGAAAGCTTCCCCACGCCATCATCTCCTCAGAATGAAACGATCACATCCCTGTTCCTCTTCCACCGAACAACCCCCATCCCTCTCTTAACCTGCGCCCTATCCCGCCCCTTAACCTGCGCACCCTTCCACCCCTCAAAACTAGGGCGCTTTGTCTCGATTTGCAGTAAGTCCTTCCCTTCCCAATTCCCAATTCCCATCCCCCCTCGCCCCCTCCTCCCTCATCTCATCTTGTCCTCCTATAAAGTCTGTACAGCAACAATCTCCCCTCCCTTGTCGGGGTCCGGAGTAGGAGAGATAGGGCTTCTTTTGAGAGATGTGGGATGCTTGGAACTTGGATGAAAGTCTTGTCTCTCTGTTGGAAGCCTTTTGGCGTCAATGTTGTTGATGGTGGTGTTGAGGGCAGAGATGGTTTGCTCTGGTTTCGTGACCTCGGTCGCTATGCATTTGGTGATTTCTCCATGGCCGTTATCCAGGCCAACCAAGTCCTCGAAGACCAGAGCCAGATCGAGTCTGGTCCTTTCGGTGCCTTCGTCGGTGTCTACGATGGCCATGGAGGTCCCGACGCTGCTCGTTACGTTTGCGATCACCTCTTCCGTAATTTTCAAGGTATTTGCTATGCTCTCCTCTCTCCTAGACAAGTTAGAACTGAAATTCCATCAAGCTGTTCAGTTCATCATTTTGTGTCACCCACAGACATTTGATTGATTAATTCGATAAATTGGCCACACTTTGAAATCATGTCTTTTTTTTTTTTATAATTAATTGCACCTTATGCCACTTTGCAAAGCCTCTCTGCTTTAACGAGAGACTTACAAGCTTGAATGCCATACAGTGTAAAGATTGGGTAAATATGAATGCATGCCAGAATCTAATTAACTTCCCCATGTTCTTTTGCCTCTAGTTCTTACGTAATTCTTGCGAATGGCCACCGTTTCTCAGTGATCTCGGGTTTAATAGTTTTCCTGAAATCTTGATATTGGATTTGGAATTGTTTGTTGTTTCTACATTTGCACCGACAAATCTTAAAGATAATCTGGGGTTTAGGTTAAAGACTCAAATGGAGCTGAGAATTGCACTTTCACAGGTACTGCCAAATCCGTAGAGGATGATTCAAAAGCAATATTGCATCTAGGGTAATTGACAGTTTGATCAGTCTCGGGAGATTATCCAATATCCCTGAATTCGCAAGTGTTTGGGATATCAATAGACAATTAGACGGTCTATTCATCCGTACTCTTAAAAATGCCGAGGAAACTGACCCTTTGGTAGACTTGAAAATGTCTAGGTAATCTTTGTATATTTGAAGCTCTGGGCATCGCCTATGATGTTTACCTTGTTTGCTAACAATGAGAATTAAGGAGAAGATGGAGTAGACTTAAACATGAAGACAGGACACCTTTGCTGCCAAATCCTTTTTTTTTGGTCCTGTACCATTTAGAACCCTAACCTATTAAAGCAATACCTTTCTCAGTCCTTTGTCTTAGAACTTAGTCTAATGTGCTGTGGTGCCATTTTTTCTTTTCAGTCTTAATTTCTATTACTTTGCTTCTGTTTCTTGTTCTTCTTCTTTCTTTAATTTCTGTTACTTCAGTGGCTATTAAAGATAAAATCATGTCATTCTGAATCCACAGGAATTGTGTTTCTGCAGAGAGATCAGCTGAGGCCCAGGGTGTGACATGTGAGACCATCCGAAGAGCCTTTCTTCAAACAGAGGAAGGATTTACTGCACTTGTTTCTGAGCAATGGAACAGCCAACCACATATGGCAACAGTTGGGGCATGCTGTCTAGTTGGAGTGATCTGTCAGAGGACACTCTATGTGGCAAACCTTGGAGATTCCCGTGTTGTACTTGGGAAGAAAGTTGGTAACACTGGCGGTGTTGCTGCTATACAGTTGTCAACTGAACACAATGCTAACTTGGAGGCTGTGAGACAAGAGCTTAGAGATTCTCACCCAAATGACCCTCAAATAGTTGTTCTTAAGCATGGAGTTTGGAGGGTAAAAGGCATTATTCAGGTGCTTTGTCTATATTTTCTTCCCGTTCCCTTTTTGATAACCAATATTCATCATTTATCTGATTCTGTTGCTACTATCATAGGTTGCATTATCCAAAAGTTATTTTTTTCATGGCTTTTTTTTTTTTTTTTATAGTCAACAATAATGTAAATTTCATTAGATTGAAAGCTGCCTTCCTGTGTTCAAAAAGCAGAATATCAGGGTATAAAAAATAACAGCATAAATACATGAGTGATGCCCCGAAGCTTACTGGACCCAAAAACTTAATAAGATGCTTCTCATATCATATCGATAGCTGTGCCCATCTCAGAAAAACATGGATTCTCTAAGAAACAGCCAACAAAATTTAGAAACCACTTCCCAAAATAGCTTGTGTTTATATCTCACTATATTCATCATTTGTAATTACAAATTGCTATTCTTTGATAATCAACAGTAACTTGAATTTCATTAAATTGAAGATAGTCTCCTACTGTTCAAAATGTAGAATAGCTGGGTATAAACAACAATAGCATAATTTCTTTTTTTGAAAAGGTAAGGTAAAAATTTTATTGATGATAGAGGAAAGAACTACAACAGCATCCCAATGGAATTCATTGCAAAGAAAAACAACTTACAGAACCCAAATAGAGTGAGAGTTAAGAAGCTGAAATACATTCTGGTTTTTAAATTCTGAAACAACAGATAACCAAGAAGCAAGTCTGTTGGCTGCAATCTGTAACTGTAAGAGGTCTTCAGGAGCTCTGGCTTTGTTGCAGAACACTTGGCTATTCCTTTCAGACCACAGAGATACTAAGATGACTGCAGGAATTGTTTTCCAGATCAACTTCCCTTTCCAACTCAGACAAGATAACTTCCAATTGCACAGAACATCCTTGACAGACCGGGGCATAACCCAGCTAATGCCAGCCGCCTGAATGAAGTGCTCCCACAGTTTAGCAGACACAGGACAGTGAATGCAGAGATGATCCCCAGATTCAGGCACCGGACCACGAAGGCCACAGTTCAGATCTGAAATCTGAACCCCATGCCTAATCAGATTAATTTTTTAGAGACATTTATTTAAAGCCAGCACCCAGACAAGAAAATTAGCCTTAGGGGGTCTGGTAGTATCCCACACCTGCTTACTAGGGAGGCCAATGTTGCTGCCTTAACTTAGCTTATCAGCCATAGACTTAAGTGAAAAACAGCCATCTCCACTTCATATCCACCTCCACTCATCTTCCACATTTGCAGAAATAAGCTGGCTTTGCAACAGCTGTAACAGCTCCAGCAGCTGCTCCAATTCCCAATCATAGAGGTTCCGCCTAAAGAGGGGACACCAAACAGCTGAACCTTGCACCCAATCATAGGTCTCAGAATCTGAAGAATCAGGATTTAAGGCACACTGAAAGAGGTTAGGAAAAGCCTTGGCAAGGGGAATATTCAAGCACCAGGGGTCTTTCTAGAATTTCAACCTATTGCCATCCCCAATTTTGTACACCAAACCTTCTAGAAAGAAGGGAAAGCTTTTATAATACCCTTCCACAGGGAACAACCCCAAGGCTGAAAACTGAAAAGGATCCAAAGATTTCCAATTACCCCAATCCAAACCAAATTTAGCAGCTATAAGAGACTTCCACCAAGCATCTCTTTCAGAGCCAAATCTCCAAATCCACTTACTCAAGAGAGCAAAATTGAAGGTCTTAAGCTTTCTCACTCCCAGGCCTCCTTCCACAGGCAAACAAACCTGGTCCCAGTTAACCAGATGAATTTTCTTGTCCTCTTCCCAACCTCTCCACAAGAAATTCCTTTGAAAAGGTTCTAACTTCTTGGATACCTTGGAGGGGATAGGAAAGAGGGAAAGAAAGTATGTAGGAAGGTTTGATAAAGTACTTTTTAACAGGATCACTCTACCCCCCTGAAGAGAGGTATTTAGCCTTCAATGAAGCCAGCTTCTTCTCCATTCTCTCTACCACTGGATCCCAGATAGCAGAGGAGGTGCATTTAGCTCCAAGATGGAGCACCAAATATTTTCCTAGGAGATGATTCACCTGACAAGCCAAAATCTCAGCCATCTCTTCCATATTTTCAACTTGTCCAACAGGAAAAATCACACTTTTCCCTAAGTTTACTTTAAGCCCTGACACAGCCTCAAACCAATATGGGATGCCAAGCATAGGTTCAAGCTGATATGGGGAAGCATCAATAAAGCACAAGGGGTCATCAGCAAACTGGAGAAGATGAACCTTCTCCCCTCCTGGAGAGATCTCAAAACCATCCCACAAACCTTATGCAACGGCCAACTTACTGAACTGAGAAAACACTTCCATGAAACAAATAAAAAGCAGGGGGGAGAGGGGATCCCCTTGCCTAATCCCTCTAAAACTTTCAAAGAAGCTCGTCACTTGCCCATGGATTAGAAACTGAGAACTTTGGGGAAGAAACACAAACTTTCATCCAGTTTTCTCCCAAGAACCAAATTGAGGCATCTCCAGTTTACATGATCATATGCTTTCTGAATATCCAATTTACACACCAGAATAGATTTACCATCCCTTTTTCTAGAGTCAATTAGCTCATTTGCGATAAGCACACTATCCACCAACATTTGTCTACTTGGGATAGAGGCGCCTTGGTTCCCAGAAATCACATTGGGCAAAACCTTTTTCAACCTCTCTGTCAAGACTTATGCCAGAATTTTATAAAAGCTGTTGAGAAGGCTTATAGGCCTAAAGTCCTTTAGATTCACAGCCCCTGAGCCCCCGGCAACTTTAGGGATGAGGGTAATAAAGGTGGAGTTCAGGCTTCTTTGCAGAGAGGAACTTCTATGAAAAGGTCTGAAACACATTCATAAGATATAGAACAGATTTGTCAAACCATCTGGACCAGGAGATTTATCTGTTTCCATTCTGCTAATCACTTTCTTAACTTCTTCCTCTGTGAGCGGCCTTTCTAGGGAAGCTTTTTTGCTCGCCTGTTAGTTTTTTGAAAGGGGTATGGAGAGGAAGAGGTCTAATGGCCGAGGGTTCCTCATAAAGCTGCTTGTAGAATGAAGAAGCAATGACTTTGATTTCAGCAACTGACTCTCCCACTCTCCCCTCACACTCCAACCTGCTAATTTCTTTAACTCTGTTCCGGGCATTAGCCATCTTGTGAAAGAAACTAGTGTTTTTATCACCACCCTCAGCCAGGTTGTTTTGGCTCTTTGTCTCCACCTAATCTCATCTTTCAGTGCTAGTTTATCAAAGTTTGATTTGGCTTGGCACCTTTTCAGTCTTTGTTCTTGAGTCAAAGGACCGATTTCTTCAGTGACACCCAAAGCCTACTGGACCTAAAAAGGTTAATAAGATGTTTGTCATATCATCTCTGATAGTTCTGCCAATCCCATGCAAATTTGCATTCTCTAAGGAACAACAGTCAAAGTTTAGAAATGACATCCCAAAATAGCGTGTCTTTATACCTGAATCTATTCATCATTACTATTGACCAGCCTTCTTATGGAGATTTTAGCTTATTGTTTCCTCAGTAAATGATTGTAAAGAGCGAGACCACTTCAGCATTTCATGGAAAAAAGGTTAAAAAATGATTAAGTTGCCAATCCTTTCAAAACTAAAATTAGATTGGATATATCAGATATGTTTGATTGAAACTTGGAGTGCTGTGTAGTCTCCTGAAGTTTTTAACTCTGGAAAGTTAACTTGATAAGTGAGGTGTGTCTAAAGATGATTAGAAATTAAAAGAACAATATAATTAGTGCATATTAGACTGCACAAACAACTCTTAGTCAAGCCATCTGTTTAAGTTGTAATTTGTAAAATGCCTTTGAAGATCTTATTTTGTATCTAGATTCTGATCTTCTAAATCTTTCAATTAACCAAAGGTTTATGCAGAGCTTCCATCAGTGCTATTTTATGTTATTTTATTTCTTGAAACATATAAACAATGTTGTTGATGTGATGACTAGTCATTTTGGTCTCCAATGCGATGGATGCAATCTTACCGGTCAAATATAAAGACCGACAAAGCTTCACCTATCTATCAGAAATATAAAGAATGTTCTTGATTTCAATATAACAAGGGCCCCCTTCCTTTGCATGCTCGTTTTTATTTCTATCCATCCATAGAGTTTTCTTGATCTTGGTCCTTTCTGAATTGTATGTTTTGAAGGGCCTTAAGAGATTGGGTGGAAACTCTTTGGAGCACTAATAACAAGAGATGGGGTAGAAACTCTTTGGAGCACTAATTACTGTAGTGTTAATTGGGTACATTTGGAAGAAAAGAAACATCACTCTTGGACAACCAATTCCAGTCTAGAGAAAAGGTGCTGCAACAAGTGATGGCTTCTCTTCATTCTTGGTCGGGATCAGACATGTCCTCATTATGCTTACTTTGAACAAGCAATTTTATTCACATAAATTTCCAAACCCCATCTGTTTTCATAGCCCTATTTTTTTGTTAATCTTAGATCTTCTTGTATAGTTCCTCACTGCACACAAACTGTATTATGTATTACAAAACAAAGCAATACTTCACATTTTCTCAAAAGAAAAAGAAAAAGATATGTGCTGTTAAAGCTGTTACTTCATTGTCTGCAGGTGTCTAGATCTATAGGTGATGTATATATGAAGCATGCACAGTATAATAGAGAACCAATCAATGCGAAATTCAGGCTATCTGAACCAATGAATATGCCTGTTTTGACTGCCAATCCATCTATTATCTCTCATCCTCTCCAACCAAATGATTCTTTCCTTATATTTGCATCTGATGGTCTATGGGAGCACTTGAGCAATGAAAGAGCTGTGGATATTGTCCAGAATAATCCACATTCAGTAAGAGTTCTATCTTCTTATCATAGTCATGGTTTTCTGCATAGACATGCTATTTTCTTTTGTTTTAAATTTATACAGCTTGTGATGTTGCATGGGTTTGATTTGTAGTTCTTTGACTTTTGATAATCATGCAGTTGCTATTCTTCTAGTGTTTATTGTTTCTCAGTTGACTTTCTGTGCATTTCCTTCTGTTGGTGATCCACTGGATAAGCATATCCACATTTGGGGAAATTTAAAATGGGTCTTAAAAAGTGAACGAAATGACAATTGTAGTCCTTGTCGAACAGGGCCTTCACAAATTCCTGGGTGGAAGATTGGACTTTTTTGGAAAGCAAGCATATTTTCCATTCCATTTGATTGGGTCAATTGGCATTTTTCTGCATGGTCTTACTTATGATATGTGGGGACCATGTGGCTGATCTGGACTTTGCAGTGGATTGAGGACCCTCTTTTTTGGCCTTTTATTCAATTTATCAATTTCAGCCTATATGCCATCAAGGTTACAATTTTCAAATTTAAGGCCATCAGCAATGAGAGCTTATTTTGGAGACACATAATGGAGCTTTACAATGAAACTTGTCCCTTAAATAGAGGGTGAAGATGTGAATGCCTCCAAAACCATGTAGCCATGTGGAAGTTTCTTCTCTAAGTGACATGGATTGGGACTGACACACTGGTCTTATGATACTTATTCATCTCTAACCTTAGGCTTTGAATATGCAAGTTTTGGTGGCCTTTTCATGATTGAGATAGAATAATAATAATTTGCTCTCGTGTCCTTCAAGGTTTCACTGGATTAGTATGAAAGTGCTAGGCAACATAGATGAGAATTCTCTTAGATGTGAACAGTATATATCCAGTCTTCTTGGTTTAGTAGCCCTCTGGTAATGTGCTTCCAATAAACTTCCTTAGTATATCACTTTTTGCAATGTTTTATTTCCATAAGGTGCCATTATACATTTTTTGCTTGAGCTGGACGTGGTGGAGAATTTTGTTTGGCTTAGGGGCAGTTGCTAATAAAATTCTAGAGTGTATCATCTGCTACTCTGTTTGCAGTTCTTCTCATCCAGCTGAAGCTTGTCAATTTCTTTGCAATCACACCAATCTCCCTAAATGCATGTCTGTATTTCTAAGGTGCTTCTTTGAGGTGCTTGGCCCAATGAATTACTAGCTGTGAATCACCTTCAACTTCCAAATCTCTGAGGCCATACTGTTGTGCTGTGATAATCTCAATCCTTGTAGAAGTGTCATGGTTTCTGCCTTGGCTGAATCTTCTAAACCTGCTGGACCCCTGAATACATCACAACCACCAAGCTTGATGGTCTCTAATGACTCCCCCAATACCAGCTCTTCCTGGGTTATCCGTAGAGCTACCATTGAAGTATGGTTTTAGTTTAAGCTTACCACTTCTTGTGGGGGGACCCAGTCTTGGTGGAAATAGTACAAAAATTATAAAAATGGTGAATTATCAAAAAAGAAAAAGAAAACTATAGAAATGGTAGAAACATTGTGAAAAATGTGGAAATGTATAATGATACTTTATGAAATGGTAAAATAAGCCCAAGTACAACTTAAGTGCTCAAAATTTGACAATGAATATGGCAATAAACAGAATGGAATGGTAAAACAGGATTCATGTAGCCAACCCCTTATAGATGGGATAAGACTTAGATGATGATAAAAGAATCCGTCAAACAAATCCAAGAAACTAAGGCTAATAGACAAAAATAATATATTGTGAGTTGTCCTTAAGAGTTAAAACTACATGATAAAGTGGGTTCAAGAAAAAATTGAACTCAAAATGTGCAAATCAAGGTTCAAAATTTCAATACGATATGCCTGATACGGGGCATATCGTATCGTATCTTTGAACTCATCATGTTACAATACCATCTCATGTATATCAACAACTATAGTTTTTGCTGAGGAATATGTAAAGTTTAGGAATATAACTTGAAACACATTGACATTTTAAACTAGTATCAGTTTTGTAGAGCTCATCAATTGGTAATTCAACCCAAGGTTCTAAATATCAATACAGGCCGATACGCCCTACCGGCGTATCAGCCTGTATCGGTGCTTTTTTTTTGTGTTTTATTTATTTATTTTTTCAAAACCGGTTCAGAGGGGTCAGTTTAAGTCCCGACTACCCTCTGAACCATGGCCTGATCCGATACACCCCTATTTTTTAATGTTGTCCATTCGTTCATCTTAATAAAACATCTTCTTAAAAGGCATTTAAAATTATAAAATCATTATTTTTTTGTGTGAGAATTAAGAATTTAAGACCCGAACATGGACTTGTGGGCTTGCCTCGAGGGGCGTGGCACAAAGGCGATTCATAGAATCAGGAATATAATGTTTTACATCACATTAGCTACTTGAAGTAATGCAATTGAGGAAAAAAAGAGATTGTAGGCATTACATGCTTGAAAATGCTTTATATGTTTGATTTTATTTTTAAAATTTCATTTGAATATGCTTTACATGTTATGTTTATGTATTCTAATTTTAGATAATAGGTTTTTTAAACCATTAATTTTAAAATTAAGTTTATATTTCTTATTAATATTAGTTTAATATTTTTTTTAATTTTTTTTGAAATTTCTAGCATTTTTTTTCTTTTTTTACGAAATTTTTGTATTTTTGCACCTTGCTTCAAAAAGGCGTGCGCCTTGCCTTGCACCTCACCTTAGGCGCAAATTGGCCCTTGCGCCTTTTTTGCGCCTTGCGCTTTTAAAACACTGGGGCTGCCCAATTCTCAGAATTGTTAACCTAGCCAAACTAGTGAAGTAGCACAGATACATGTAATGCCTCTCATGCATTCATGCTCCATGATATTTATCATTTTAAGCTTATTTTGATATAAGAGCAGCTTTGGAAGACATTATGGAATTGTTCAACCTGTGAGCCAGTCACTAAAACAGTTGTTTGGTCTGGTTTTGATAAAACTAATATGACCTTGTTTGTCTATAGTGGCATTTGATAAAATCTGAAATTTCAGATCTGAAAAGTTGAAAAGATATATTTTTTGTCTGAAATCTGAAAAGAAGCGTATGTGCTTTTCTACTTTTTAGAGGCTCTAAATCCATAAGTTTGTTTTTGTTGGATCAACCCTTTACCATCTGAAATTTATTGATTTTATTATTTTACCCCTAGAACATACTATTTGGAAATGTTGAGTTCAATATGCATTATCTCATAAAAAATAATTTCAACCTCAAAATAATATTGAAACAATACAAATAAAAAATAATTAATTAATAATTACTAATTAATAAATAAAATGATTAAAATTTAAAAAAATTAAATACTATACAAATATTAAAATAATTAATAATTAGTAAAAATAATTTATAACTAATAATAATAATTATTATTATTAGTATTATTTATTATTGTTATTATTACTCATCGAACCTTTGTTGCTACTTGTAGCGGCAGTGGTGGTGGCGGGAAGATAGGATAGAGAGAGAGAGAGAGAGTACAACTTGTAGTGGCGGTGGCGGGAAGATAGGGGGAGAGAGTGAGAGAGAGAGCGAGAGAGAACCACCGCCGCTGCAAGTTGCAGTAGCAGTGGTGGGAAGACTTGGGAGAGAGTGAGAGAGAGAGAACCACCGTTGCTTGTTCAAGTCGAAGAGAGGGTTTGAAGAGAGCTTGATGGCACTAGAGTTTGTTCAGGTCGCAGAGAGGGTTTGAATAACCTAAATTTTCGTGTTATATGAGGGACAAACCATGTCATTAAAATTTCTTTGAGGATACTAATGTCTTTTACACACCTCTGAATTACATCTGAGTGCATTAAGGACCCACCCCCACCTCTTACAAAAAATTTCTTTGAGGATACTAATGTCTTTTACACACATCTGAATTACATCTGAGCGCATTAAGGACCCGCCCCACCTCTTACGGATTAAGATCTGAAATTGGATTTCGGATTAGTAATACGAGGGCATACCAAACGAAGGTGGCGTTCGGAAAGCAATGTTTTCAGATTCAAACGCTTGAAAGGTGCAATCAAACGCCACCTACATGTGCACAATCTAAGGATATGTGATTATGAATGCTAGATAAACAACATGTCGGTGTCTATGGTTATTTGAGAATGAAACTGGTCCAAGAGATAGCATGGTAGATGAAAGCAAGGAGATGGCTCTAACATGGATAAAATATATATGAAGTTTGACATTCACAGAAGGGAAATATATTATTAAATGTGCATCTCTCGGATCCTTCTGGGGTTTTCACTCCTAGGCTTTGTCAAAGGAGTTAGATACAAGCCAAGGTTAAGCTTTTAAGAGAGACCCTTGGTTTGCAAATCAACATCCAAAGGAACTCTTTCTGGCATTGTTTCTAATATCTGAAAACGGAGATGCTCAAGTGTAGTGTTTTGAACATAATCAAATGGGAGTGCTTTGGAATTTTTGGCTTAGAACTTAGAAGGAATCTAAATGACTGGGTGGGTGGTGGACTTGATGGCAGAACTCCTACATCTACTACATGATCAATGGCCTGATCCTCATGTAAGTGACTTTAGGAATTGGCTATGGGATCCTTCTAGGGTTTTCACTTCCAGATCTTTCTTCTATAACATGGATGACCAATGGAATTTCTCTTCTAAAATGGTTTTAAAATCTGATTCTCCTTTTAAGGTAGTTTTTCTGTTTAGCTAATTGACACACGATACCCCTACTGTTTAGCTATTGTCTTGCGGTACCCTTAAGTTTTCTAACACATGTCCAAATCCTCCCTTGTCGTTAATATCCGTTAATGTTCCGTCGAAATTCATACACGTGACACCACGTGATGTATACATTTTCTTCAAAACCTAATTTTCCCTTCGTCCCTCTCTCTTCTTCTTCACCATCCCTCTCCCCGGCGGCAGCTACAACGAACCACTTTGCAACTGTTCCACTCCCTGTCTCTCCGCCGCCATTGCCACCATTGTCGTCATTTGTATTCGACCACTTTCGTCGGCATCACCAGGTTTTTTTGGCACCAAGTCCTTTCAGAGGAGGTGGAGGATTGACAGTTGTTTGCAACTGCCCAAAACTTCTTTCACAAATGGAGTCTATGACAGGTCTCTGATCTTTCTTTTTAAAGTCCATCTCTATTTCCAAGGAATAGAGAGAGAGAGAGACCATGTTGAAGGCCATGAGAAATGAAGAGACAGGGGAGTTGTAAAAAACTTCTCTGTGATATAAAACCAAAACGCTTACCGACAGACTATTTGTTCAAGCATATATAATGGTTGAGATCGTTGTTCACAACAACAACAAGGGGTGGACATCGCGATGTCGAAACAGGGGCATCCTTCAACATGTCTGACACTAGCTCTCGTGCGTTCCTATCTGCATCATAGAACTCACCGCAGGTGAGATCAACTCCTCTTTCATTTTGCCCTCCGATCACGTGGAACTTGTTATTCATGTAACACCCTGAACACATCTTCCTCCGTTGATGCATCGTCGGAAGCGGAATCCATGATTCATTCTCAGGGTCGTATTTCTCAGCAGAATTTAATATCTCCATACGAGTCCCCATCTCAATCCCTCTGGCTACATATGCAACGTTTCCGCAGTTGGCAGATGCAAATAGGCATCTTGGGCTAATCATGGAAGGACCCCTAAACCATCTGTTCATTATCAAATCATACCTCCAAATGGCTACACCTTGAATTTCTTTGCTTGAAACACGCTGGTGGGTTCCTGCGCAAAGTGACTCTTTGTCCCCAGCGGCAAAACACGGGACTACATCGGCAATCTCTTCGGTGAGTGCCATATTCTTTGTTGTGTTGCTAGAAGTTGGAGCACATAGAGCTCACTGTGGAGTGCGTCAACGACAGAGCTCAAGAACCCAGATAGATTCATCGTTGTTGTCTCCTTTGGTGACGACTAGAACGTTCCAGACTCTACCTCCCAACATCACCATTTCTGCTCGGATGGTCTTCAAGTGGAGGGATTTCACCGTCTTGATTAGACTTGTTCATGGGTCGGGTGGCCCGACGGGCCAGCCCGACCCTCGGACGTGCTTGAACAGGTATATGGGCCCGCAGGCTTAACCTTGGGCCAAAAATCCTGGCCTGCAATAAATTCGAGCTGGGCTCGGGATTTGCCAAAATAGCCTGGCCTAACCTATAATTAAACCTAAAAACCCTAGTCGAATACCCCTCTTTTTTTCACCTCTTTCCCTTATTTTTCCAGCCAAACCCTTCTTCTCCACATCCTTTTTCCCTTCTTTATATTCTTTTTTTAATGTAAATAAATTTTGAATTTATATTCTTTTTTTAATGTAAATAAATTCTAATTTATATTGATTATTGAATAGGGAAATTTTCTAATTTTTTTATTAGGTTGGGCTTCGGGCTCGGGCTTCGAGCTTTTTATCAGGGTCGGGCTCGGGCCCAAGTTGTAGGCCCGTTGGTCGGGCCGGGCTCGGGCTCGAGCCTAACATATTTCCATTAATGAAGAGTAAAAGCCCAGCCCGGCCCATGAACAGGTCTAGTCTTGATCAGATCGGGCAATAAATCAGATCAGTCTTTGTGCTTTCAGAATCAATCTCCCAGTACCGGAAAAATCACCTGGGGATATAGTGACCGAGTAGTTCTACTCAGAAACTCCAACCTTCTCTGGCAGTGTTTTGATTTCCCATCCAACACACTTGTGGAGAACTAGAATTTCACGGCCAACATGAAACTGACTTTCTCAAATGGACTTTACTCCATGAAACTAGGGGACGGCCATGATGGCTTGTATATGAACTTCGAAGGAGGCTCAAATCAGATTTATTGGGAGTGCAAAGCTTTGGAAGCGAAAGCAGAAATCGTCCTTGGAAATGGAATGATATATGCTTGAGTCAGCTCGTATGGCTTCTTGGGTATGTACCAGACAGAAAAGAGGGAGAGAGAGAGAGAGAGAGAGAGAACGGGAGTTGTTCCCATACAGCTTCATTCTCAGACCTCCATTCTCAGAGGTGGTGGTGGAGGCTATGGCGGTGGCGGTGCTGGTGGAGGCTATGGATCTGGCAGTGGCGGAAACTATGGAACTGGCGGTGGTAGGCGGAAACTATGGAACTGGCGATTGTAGTGGCTATGCAGGTGCTGCTAGTGGGGGCTATGGAGGTAGTGGCGCCAGCAGGGGTTACGGAGGCAGCGGTGGCGATGGTGGAGATTATGGCGGAAGTGGTGGTGGCGGTGGTGGAGATTATGGCGGAAGTGGTGGTGGCGGTGGTGGTGGTGGAAATGGCCACCGTCAGTGGGGGTTACATCTCTGGAGAGAACATGAGGAAAAAACATACCAGAAAAGTCATGGCCGCCGCTTACAATAAGGAGCAACGAAATCGAGGGTAAATTGAGGAATAGTAGAGGGCAAATTTGACATTTCATTTCCTTCCGTTAGCACTTATCGACAATGACAATTGTCAAAAAACTTAAGGGATAGCAAGACAATAGCTAAACAGTAGGGGTACTGTGTGTCAATTAGCTAAACAGTAGGGGTAGTTTAAGAGATTTACCCAAAAATTTATTAAATTCAAATGAATGAATGAATTACTTACAATATGCCATGTATCCCTTATGTATAGGTTTCTACCCTTGTATGGATCAATTCAAAATTTGACACCAGCTGCCTAATTTCCCTCATGACATCTAAATTTCCACATTCATTCATCATTGCTTTTCAGCCTCCCCACTACTTTCTTTGAATCGCATTCCACCAGTATATTCTTTAACTTGATTGCCTTAGCCACTCAGCTCTTGTAATATTGTTCCTATTCTTATTTCAGCCTTCACGAAGGCCCCGGGTTTCCTAGAGAATGGCCATGAAAGTTCATCTTGATGTGATTATCAACTGATGGTTTCCAAATCAGTTGAGGGCTTGTTTCATCAACAACTGTAAAAATCATTAATAGTATAAAAATAGGTTATGGGTACAATAAAGACATACAAACAATGAGAGATAAACCCTCTCATCTCTCCTTGTAGAAACTTTTCTTCTTTTTACAACTATCTCTATGCACCTATAGTTTAGCAAGAGCATCAGCTAAGGAGTTTGCACTCCTTTTGACCCATCTTATTCTCATTTCCATATTTTGTATGAACCATTTTAATTTCTTCCTTTCATTATTATAACTCATTAACTCCAAAGTTTTGCCTCCCCAGTTTATAACCACCCCACCACTAATTTGGAGTCCCCTTCCACCACCAAACGGTCTGTGGGCTGCCAAGATCTTTATGCATAAGCTCACATCGTCTTTTGGCTGTCAGATCTTCCAGAAGATCTTTGAAAAAAGACTTGCCAAACAGCACCTAATTTTTTAATGTTCAAAGATCCCTCTGTACCCCTTAATGCCAAGATATCAGCTCTATCAATGTAAAATGGTCCAAACCTCTTCGGTATCTCCACCCAATGAGTCACTGTGCCTTGGAATCTTCCATCTTCTAGTTGGCAATGTGATAAACTAGTTTTTACAGGCACTTCAAGGAATCTTTCCAGAAATGCTTGGTTTAGTTTTACAGCAATACAATTATTTTCAAGTAGGGAAACTCTTTTGAAGATTCCACCTATGTTGGCCACATGGGACAATTTTGTGGCCAATGTAAACTGTCCATTGGAGCCGCATGTTCACTCAGTGTACATTGGCCTTGTGTTGGATTTCCCCCAAGTTCCACTATCCAAGTTTTCAAAGGGCCCAAGGTAAGTGTCTTATTTTGGTTATGTGGCAAGGGCTTTCTAGCTGAAGCTTTGCCCTGTGAGTAGGGAGCGGTAAGAGGAAGTGCAGGCCTGTAGGGAGAAGTCTTTTGGGCGCCAACCAGGTTGCAAGTTGCAAAATAGGATTCTTGTGTCTAATAGCTAAAGGTTCATCAAAGTGACCTGACGAGCAATAACCCTGTTTAAATGTATCTATTATAGATGATAGACTAGACAACCTGGGTTAGCCTAATCCTTTATGTTGTGCTTTGGTTCTGAAGTGTGTACGAGTAGTGGTAGAGCGTTGCATGCCTTATTTCCTCAGATATGCATCCAACATATTTCTTCTAAACTTACGAGTAGTGGAATATTTTGCCTTGCTCTGAGCTGACAGTTTTTTGTATTAACGCAGGGAAGTGCTAGAAGGCTCATCAAGGCTGCTCTACAAGAAGCAGCTAGAAAGCGTGAGATGCGATTCTCGGATCTTCAGAGGATTGACAAGAAGGTTCGACGCCACTTCCATGATGATATAACCGTTATTGTTTTGTTCTTAAATCATGACCTTATTTCTAGAGGATCAATACAAGAAGGCCCTTCACTTTCTCTCCGAAGTGCTCTGGAGCACTGATAACTTGAGAAAAAACCTATGAACTATGATACTTCTACTATCCATTATTTTGGTCATTACCCAGAAGAGCATGTTTATGATTCATCAAAAATTTCTTCCATGAAAATGATTGCTGAGCTTGAGAGTGGCACCTGACAAAGCAGTTGCTGCAGAGATTTTTCCCCCACCTTTTTCGCTGATACGGAGGCTAATGCAGTTCCAAGAGACTTCTAATCTGTAAAATGTTTCAGTGTATTTGTTAGGAAACAATTCACGTGTCCCTGTTGTTCCCTGATCGATTTATTCGAACTTGTAATCTCTCTCTCTCTCACAATTACTACATTTTTAGTTTATATCCTGAATCCTGATCTCAATATTTCCATTTTTTGGTGAGACCAATATATTTACATTGACAGTTTTATTGGGCAAACCGCTCAAGTGGCTGAATTGCTTTGTCTTTAGTGGATGGAATAATTTACTGATGATGATTGGATTGAAGTAAACACTCAAGGAAATTGGTAAAATTGGAAGGTGTTTGAACGATCTCATAGTTTATGGGAAGCTACCCCAAAAGCTAACATATATCCCTTAATTGGAAAGGAGTACTTAGATAGCCGGAATCTTAATTGGAAAGCTAACGTCGGTGAGTTTTTTAACACAAATATGCTGTTGAAAGTATTCTAGAATCCCAACAAATATCCTTTCCAAAATAAAAAATGTCCTTGAATGATATTTTATTCCAAAGACCAATATGAATGATGAATTGAAATGGGGTCCTAGCTGCAATGGGGAATTTATTATTAATTCGGCAACCTGGCTTCAAGCTGATATTGATAGTGATAATGAACAAGTTTTGACCGCAGAGTCTTTTGTTAGAAAATTGAAAATTCAGCCAAAAGTGAAGCTATTCTTATGGTTCTTAAGTATGGTAAAAATATCCATAAGGTCAAGACTTGCGAGTGTAGACATAAACATAGGCCCCAATTGCCCTTTTTGCAATTTGGAGATGGAATTGATTGACCATTTATTTGTGAATTGCAATTTCTTAAATCAAATCTAAACCCTTCTAAATCTCCCTCAAATGGGACCTACATCCAATGAAAGGTTTATAGACTGGTGGGTGACAATATCCAAAGACTAGGGGGGCAATAGAATTAGGGGAAAATTTGGCATATATTATTTGATACATTTGGAAGCAAAGAAAAAATGTGGTCTCAAACCCCCTCCCTAGCAAATGTATTAGAAAACGCTACTTGTGGCCTTAGAGACTTCAAGGATGCATCCCGGTTTGGCTAGTATAGCTTGGGTAGCCAGACTGTTTTGGAGCTATTCTTTCATTCAGGCTCTTCAAGGCGCATTGGAGCTACTGTTTGAAGATTTCACTGTCGAAGGATACTCTATCCTCACCATCGCATGGATCAATTCAAAGTGCAAGCATCAATGGTCCTCATCTAGAATCATTAAAGGCATTCAAGCATTATGTAGAAGCAGTCAGGAGAGGTTCAATTCACTCATGTCCATAGCGAGGCAAACTTTTTGGCGGATTTTTTGGCAAACTTGGGTCACAATTACTCTCCAGATTCCACTCTACTCAAGACAAGAGAAAACGAGAAAATTAGATAGGAAGATCTTTGGGGTCTCACTACCCCGTCTCTATTAGTGCCCCTCTTTTCTGTACAAAAAAAAAAAAAAAAAAAGAAAAGAAAAGAAAAGAAAAACTTACAAGGCAGCTAAAGTTGAAATAAGATACTTACAAGTGCCAAGATTGGCCCCAAGCCCATACATTAATCTTAAATTCAATGAAGCTTTATTCCAATTATATAGGGGCAGTTAAATGGAATCTTTCGATTATGAATTCTCAAGTCATTTCTAACTATCTCCACCTATCCCTTTTGTTAAGATACACCCCTAGCTCTAATTGACCCCTCAATGTTTAGGGGTGCAAATGGATATGATCCGATCCTATTTGGTTGAATTTGGGTCACCCCTGCTTGGATCTTCAGATCAAATCAGATTTGGATCCCCCTAACCCATCTGAGAAGATCCGATTTGATATATATTATATATTTATAAATATAAATATATATAATACACACACACACACACACACACACACACACACACACACACACATATATATATATATATATATGTTATTTATTTTTTATAAAAGCATGTATATATATGTTGAAAATAATTAAAAAATACTTGTATTTTTGGTTTTTACTTTATTTAAATTAGTATATTTTATTTTTCTTTAATAAAATAAATATATATATATGTATATATATATGTTGAAAATAATTAAAAAATACTTGTATTTTTTGTTTTTACTTTATTTAAATTAGTATATTTTATTTTTCTTTAATAATTTATCATTTTTAAAGAAAACAAGTTGGATTAGATTAGTTCCAAAGATTTGACTTACTTATAGGATTTGAATTCAAATCGAGTCCTATCATATCCGATCAGATCCAACATGAATAATGTCGATCGGATTCGAATATACCCTAATTCGAATCCGATCCGATCTGTTTGCATCCCTATCAATGGCAATGCATCATCTCTTCTTATGGGTGTGAAATTTATTTACTAAGGTTGCATGTGTTATGACTCCACGAGATGCACAGGAAAAAGATGTTAGGGATTATTGGGCTTAAAACTTATTGCTCTATAAGACTTCACAACCCAGGGGTAGAGATGACAATTTTCCCCATCATTGTTGAGCAATCAGCTTCCCCAACTAGTCGGGGATGGGGATGAAGACTGTCTTAGCGGGGATAGAGTGGGGATGGCATTAATAGGCATACCCAATTGGGATATATATATATATATATATTAAATATGTGTATACATATTATATTAAATATATAATATTATTTATATCATAGAAGCACATAAGAGTATACAATTGTTTTATTTTTTACTTTTTTAATAATTAATAGTTTATATTTTATATACTACTTTTAATAATTTTTTATAATACAAAAATAACAATATTTAACTTTATCTAGGGTTGTTCATCAAAGTGATAAAACCAACCATGAGTCAGTTTTCTAGTATTTCCAATCAGCTTTGGTTCAACAATTTCCCAACCCGATCAAGTTGGATTAGTTTCGTTTTAGCAATTTGTAAATCGACCAAAATGGAACAACTTTACACACACACACATTAATATTAATACACGAAAGTGGGAAAATTCCCATATTTCTTAGTCTAAAATATTTTATATCATAAATTTATTATTTAATAATGACACTGTATTGTTAAAAATTAAAATTTAATTTTTTAAGTTTAAATCTTTTGAACCAACTAACCAAACCAAAAATCGACCCAAACCGATATAACCCGAATTAGCCAGTTTTCACTAATGGTTAGTTGGTTTTGGATGACCAATTCTCCAACCTAACCAGGTCAATTTGGTTGGCCAAAATGGCCAAAACTAAACCAAACCAACCCGTGAAGACTCCTAATTTCAGCTAAATTAATTGTCTAATCTCTAATACATAACAATAGTTTAATATCTAATAATTATTGGAAATTATAGCAAAGATACACGATTATTGAAAATATATTGATAATGGAACTACAACAAATAACTAATAAAAATACAATACCTACAAAAGCCAAAAATACAATAAACATTAATTTTAGTATACATAAATATATAATAAATATAGATTAATATTTTAAAATTATTATTAATAAATATCAAATTTTTAAAAGTTATTTTATAGAATTATTAATTGATATAAGTGAAATTAGTTATTTACAATATTATTTAGTTATTTAAATAACATCATTATTTAAATTTTAAAATATTACTTATTGTATTTAGTAATCTATAAAATTATGATTTATACTGTTATTACATAATTGTGTTATTGATTTTGTAAAATATTAAATTATCATTAATTTTAATATTATGTTTTAATTATTTTTCTATTTTTAAGTTTTTTTTTAATTTACTACATAATTTTTTATTTTAATTGTTTAAAATCTATTTATGTTAAAAGATTTAGTTAATTAAATATTTAAATAATATATATAAGATTTCAAAATTTTCGTTATTTTAAATTTATTATATAATATTAAATACTTTGTTATATAATTATTTAGCTATTTTTAATCTTTGTTATTTAAGATATTTAGTTATTGCAATATTTAAATAATGTTTTATTTTTTTAATTACATTTAAGTTGAACAATTCAGAAAATCATAATTTATATTGTTAGTACATAATTTCGTGATGAATTTTATAAAAAAAATAAAATTATTAATAATATTAAATATTTTAATATTATTTTTTGTATTTTAATAAATATTTTAAAGTTATTGTAAATTTTCATTAGAATATTTAAATAATTTTAAAATTTTTAATTCACACTTTATTTAGATAGATATAGATACAAAGTTGGGGAGAGGATAAATAGAAATGAGAGATAATTCAAGAGATAAATAGGAATGAAATAGATGGAGGTTTTCGGTGTTTTTTATGGGGAAGGAGAGCATCTCATTGGTTCTTTCAAAAATGATATGGAATAAATAAATAAATAATTCAAAAAAAAAAGAGAAAATTTTTAGATTGTTGTGTTTTAGTACATATAATAGCAGGGACCCGTGTGATGCATGGGATTAAGTGAAAGATAAATAATAGAAAGGGTCATGTACTAAAATACCCTTATAGTTTCATGGATTTACTAAAATCTACCCTATAGTTAGCATTTTACTAAAACACCACTTATAATTTGCAACTGATTTAACCAATCTTCTATTAGATGATAGTGGAAAATGACAGTGTTGACCCTAATGTTCATTTAAATAAATTTAATCAAAAGAAAATAGAAATAAAAATACCAATTTTGCCCTTAATAAGACATGGGCAACCACTCTATTGGCTATATTTGGCCAATTTTGTTTTCTATATAAAAAAATGTTAAGGGTATTTTTGGAATAAAAAATCATGGGCTTAATGGCAAAACAAACACTCCTTAATGAAAGGTTGATTAAGTAAATAAGTTGTAAAATATATGGGATGTTTTAGTAAAACGAAAACTATAAGGTAGGTTTAAGTAAATATGTAAAACTAAGGTGTGTTCTAGTAAATGACCCTAATAGAAACATATAAGAGTATACAATTGTTTTATATTTTCAACTTTTTAAATATATAATAATTATTCATATTTTATATACTATTTTTAATAATTTTTTATAATACAAAAATAACGATAATTAATTTCAGTTAGGTTTATTCATCAAACTTATGAAATCGACCAACTCGATCAAATCGACTCGACTTGGTCGGTTTTCTAGTATTTTATGTCGGCTTTGGTTCAAAAAATTCCTAATTCGACCAAGTTGGATCAATTTCACTTTGACCATTTGTAAACCGACCAAAATCGAATGACCTTACCATGGATATATATTAATATTTTATATTTTAAATAATTGTTAATATGAAAAAGTGATAAACTTTGCATGTTTCTTAGTCTAAAATATTTTATTTCATAAATATAATATTTAAATTTATTTTTTAATAATTGCACTATAATTTTTAAAATTAAATTAAAATTTTAAGTTTAAATCTTTTGAACCGATTGACCTTTTGTGAAAATCAACTTAAACCAGTAAAACTTGAGTAGGTCGGTTTTCACAAAAGGTAAATCGGTTTCAGGTGACCAACTCCCCAACCTAACCAGGTCAATTTGGTTGGCCAAATAGCCTACAGCTGGACCGAACCAACTCACGAACACACATAATTCAAGCTAAATTAATAGTCTTATCTCTAATAAATAACAATAGTTTAATCTCCAATAATTATTGAAAATTTATAGCGAAAATACACAATTATTGAAAATATATTGATAATAAAAAAATACAATAAATACTAAAAATATATCAACTTACTCAATAAATAGTATAATCTCAAATCATAGTTTAATCTCTAATAAATATTAATTAATCATAGTTTAATCTCAAATCATAGTTTAATCTCCACTAATTACTGAAAGTTTTATGTTAAATAACAAAACAAACTAATTTTATACATAATCATTGAAAATAAATTTATCACGAAAAGCAATAAATAATTACTGAAATATAATAAATATTAATTTTAGTATATATAGTTATATAATAAATATAGATTAAGAGTTTAAAATTATTATTCATAAATATTAAATCTTTTGAAAGATATTTTCTCGAATTATTACTTGATATAAGTGAAATTAGTTATTTACAATATTATGTAAAATATTAAATTATTATTAATTTCAGTATTATGTTATAATTAATTTTCTAAATTTCATAATTTTTTACATAATTTCTTTATTTTAACTATATAAAATCTAGTTATGTAAAATATTTAGTTATTTAAATGATTAAATAATATGTAAATTATTTAAATGATTAAATAATATGTAAAATATTTAAATTTTAAAATATTATTTATTTATTGAATTTAATTATCCATAAAATCATAATTTATACTATTATTACATAATTTCATTATTAATTGTGTAATATATTAAATTATTATCAATTTCAATATTATGTTATAATTATTTTTCTACTGTGAAGAAATTTTTAAAATTTATTACATAATTCCTTTATTTTAACATTTTAAAATCTAGTTATGCTAAATATTTAAATAATCTATAAAATATTTATAAGTTTTTGTTATTTGAATTTATTTTATTCAAAGCTATTACATATTATTAAATATTTAAAAAACCTTTAAATTGATAATCTGGAAATACATAATTTAAATTGATAGTATATAATTTTGTGATATATTTTCTAAAAATATAAAACTATTTTTTGTGTTTTAAATAAATATTTCAAAAGTTATTATATAATTTTGTTAAATATTTAAATAATTCATAAATTTTTTAATCAAAACTTTCTTTGGATAGATATAGATAAAAAGTAGGGGAGAGGATAAATAGGAATTAGATTTAATTTAGAAGATAAATATGAATTAGAAATAATTTTGGAGAAAGTGGGGGATAGTGGGGGATGTGCTTTAGGAGAAATTTTGGAAAAGAGATTATTTAGGTTCTATGAAGGTGCACTTCATTGGTTGTTTCAAAAATGACATGGAATAAAGTAAATAAAAAATTCAAAAGAAGGAGAATTTCTTCACTACACACACACACACATAGATAGATAGATAGATACTAGTGGGGACCTGTGCGATTCACAGGAAAATCTGAAAGATTGAATAACTTTATTTAATATTAATTAATTAATAATTTAATAATCAAAATTTTCTGTTATTTAACTAAAAATATTCAATGTTAGTGTTAATATTTAAAATTTTAATAATTGTAATTTCCATTTAATGTTGATTTATAGAAAATAATTGTTGTTAACTTAATATGAATAATTTTTATTAAATTTAATTTTATTAATCATTTGTAGTAATTTTAACAATTGTTATTATTTTCATTATTTTTAAATAAAATTTTGATTGACTTCAAATAAATAAAAATAATTACAAAATCTAAAATTTTTATTGATTAACTTTTGTCAAGACACTCTACCCCATCCCTAGTGTCATGTGGGTTGAAGACAAGGCACCCACTCCCTATTAAAGATTGGGAATCCTCAAAATTTCCTACCTCTTCCTCAATGTCGGTCGAGTTTAGGGTAAGGTACCCACTCCTCACCACCCTGTCCCTAGTGTCAGGCGGGTTCAGAGCAAGGCACCCATTCCCCATTAGGAATGAGAAATCCTCAAACTTCCCCACCTCATCCTCAGTGTCGAGCAAGGCATCCACTCCTCATGAAGGATGGGGAATCCTCAAATTTTTCCTCACCTATCTTCAATATCGGGTGGTTTCAAGGCAAGACACCCTCTCCTCGTCAACCCAATATTCAATTTGATGACAAAAATGATCAAAATGATATATTGACTATCAACCACATGGAAATTTTCTAAAAGTACACTAAATGTCTTTAATTTTCAAAAAAAAAGTAATTTTATGAAAATTTTTGAAAATTTATTACATTTGTCTAATTTTGAAAATTTATTCAAGTTTATTTTTTAATTGTTATTAAAGAATTTATTTTATTTTTAAATGGTTTACTTACAGAATTACACTAATTTATTTTATATTTTCTAATATAGACTAATTAGTAATTTCCTTTTTCTAATATTATACTAATGTATCTTAATAATTTGTGTAATTATTGGTTTAATTTACAGTTTTCCCTTTTCCATACTCAATTATCTTTAATAATTTTCAATAATGTACAATGAAAAATACATATTTTTTCAATAGTTTATCGAAATCTATCAAATGTAATAAATTTTCCTAAAATTTCTGAAATATTCAATAATTATTAAATACATTTTAAATAAACTTTCAAAATTTTTCCAAAAGTAAAATATTATATCTTTTAATTTCCAAAATGTTATTTTATGAAAATGCAATTTTATGAAAATTTTATTACATTTGTGTAATTATGGAGATTTGTTGAAAATTATTATTAAATATTTAGTTTTACTAAGTAGTTTACTAACAAAACTACAATAAATTATCTTTTATTTTCTAATACTAATTAATTAATAATTTCATTTTCCATCATTATAATATTTTATTCCCCCATTTGCATTTAGTTATTTACTATGATAATAGCAATAACTAAAATTTTATACTTTTTGATAATTGTTAAATATAATTCTCAATTTTATAGAAACTAATTAAAGAGTTTTCAATTTCTATAAAATATTGTTAATTAATATGAATATAACAATATTTACCCAAAAAAAATTTAAAAAGTCACGATGAATTAATTAATAATTGTATTTATTAATTTTTGGTAATTTACTAACCATATTTATTAACTTTTGGGGGTTGGGAGTGGTGACATGGCTTAATGGGAGCAGTGAAACGGATGTTGAGCTGGATAATTCCTTGTTGGAAGATGACTCAAACACTAAGCTGGCTAGTTCATTGGGGTAACTTGCAGAGAGACAATATTAGAGTGCCCTAATTTCTTTACTTGGAGTGGGCACTTCGATGCTTAAGTCAGCAAACTAGATATTTTTGAGAGAGAACTAAAAGTGAGAGAGCTAAAGAGTTGCGTGAGCTAAATTGCACATACCTTTCTTAGGGAAGTGATGCCTTTATATAGGTGTAAGGAACCGAAAGCTCCTTGTAATTGGTCCAAAATTCCCGGGGAATTGCTCCTGCTAAGTTCAGAGAGGATCTCTCAGTCAGTTATGCGATCCACATAGAGGGCTAAGGTCTGTTCGATCAACTCTGGTGCGAATAATGTGGGAGCGTCATTACCCCAAAGAAGTCAGTCTTGATAATTGGGTTAAGGAATAGGTTAGTGAGCATGTCTCGTAGGTCGCCACCTGGACATCATTAAAGTTGGCAAGACCTTGAGAAGGTTGCTCCTCATGCTGAGGTCCCTTAGATAGGTTATGGTGAGGTACTATAGGTTGGCCCTAGACGAGGTGCTACTAGCCGCCCTACTAAGGTGCTCGAGTTGTTATAGGGTTGCCAGTTGGGTCTCCATTAGGTTAGCAGAGCTAGGTCGCCAAGTCGCTGGAGGTAGGTCTCCAGCTGGGTCTCCAATAGGTTAGTGGAGGTAGGTTGTCAGGTCACCACAGGTAGGTCTCCAGTTGTAGATTGTTTGGTCAACCAAGCGAATTTGGTCAAGTTGGGGAGTTGGTTAGTCAAAACTGACCGACCATTGGTGAAAACTAGCCAGCTCGAGTTGTTTCAATCAATGTTTAGAAAACTGACCCAAAGACCAAACCACTTTCGCATCAATGTCCTGGGTCATTGATTCAACCATCTGGGTTGAATGGGTCAAACCATTCCACATCAACATGAAGGGATGAGAGATCCATCATAAGGATGGCCGAACCCTACAGGAAGGTAGGGCGAAATTTCAAAAAATTTCTCTCTCCCCCATGTGGGAATCACATTCCCTATATTTAGAAAATTGCATTTTCAAGAATCAATCTTGAACCCAAACCGAACCAGATTTTCAAGAATCAATCTTGAACCCAAACTCGGCGGAGGGCAGGTGAGCATGACTTATGATTATCTTTTCTCCCAAAGATAATATCAAGAACTCTTCTTGATCGCTCGTACAGGTGGAGATCAAACTAGCAGAGGCGACAAGAGCAGGAAAGGGTATAAGTCTGAAGTAGTTGAATTGCACGATTTTTTCTTGTGATCTGTGAACCAGAAGATCTCTCTTCTTTTCTGTGTGTTTTTGGTTCGCCCCTTGCTGCTCTATTTATAGTCATTAAAGAGAGGTTCTCCTAATCCCATTAGAAGTTTCCTAATCCAAATCTTATATTTGGATATGAACTCTCTTTAAGAGATAAGGATAATCCCTTATCTTATCTACAAATAAAGACCAGCCCTCCTAATCATATTAGTAAAGAGAACAGACTATCCATCCGCACACAGTTTTGAAACAGAAATCAGATTTCTTCACAAATTCTATAAATAAAGACAATCTTTCAGTATTCCTTCTCTGAAAATTAACTCTACTGTTCCTATAGCTATAGCTGCAACACTTGCAGAAGTCCCCAAGTAAAGAGTCACCTCTCTGTCACTCAGTCTTCTACTTGTCTTGAACCCCTGCAGTGTGTTACACGCATGAGTTGAAGCCTAGAGTCAATACACTAGGAAGCAGAAGTTACCAACAAATTGGTTTCTATGGCAAAGGATTCGAAATTATCTCATTTCTTGGTCTCTATGTACTGAGGATAGTTCCTTTTCCAGTGGTCGGCTTCTTGTAGAGGTGACAAGCATCTGATGTTGTCTTTCCTCTACCTTTTGGACTAAATATATTTTTCCGAGGCTTTTTCTTTGTCTTCCTCTTCTTCTTGCCCCATTTACCAGATTCAACAAGCATGGCAATGGGCTCATCTTTCTTAATCAGTTCCCTGGCCCTCTGCAACATATTGTTGAGTTCCTGGATTCTAACATTTAGCTTATTCATGTTATAGTTCATGATGAACTTATTGAAGGAAAGAGGCAAAGAATTTAGGATGGCGTCCACCTTAATGACATGGTCAAGGCATGATCCAAGAGCCTCAATTTCATTGATGTATCCCATCATCTTAAGACAATGGTCATGAACTTGATGATTCATGGGCATCTGCGTGGTCATGAACTGTTTCAAGACCTTCTGTCAAATAGAACGATTCTACTCTTCATACATCGTCCTCAAACTGTCCAGGATATCCTTGGACAATTTGATTTGATCAAACTATCGCTATATCAAATTATCTAAGGATGCTATGATGTAGCAGCGGGCAAGGGAATTTTTATCTTCTCATTCCTGTTAGTCCCTCTTACGGGCCTCAGAAGCCCTATCTCCCAGACGTTACGGGGCAGGGTTTTTAACTACTTTGTCCAACTTTTCAGATGTCAGGACCAACATAAGGTTATGGTACCAATGTTGCACCCTCTACTCACATGGATCCCAGGAATTAAAACATTTTGAAGCCATAATATATATATATATATATATATATATATATATATATATATATACATATATATATATATGTATATATATGTATATATCTTTATATAAATATATTTTGCAAAAACAATTTTCTACGGTTGAAATCGATTGCCAACAGTTTTGGTTTTCCAACAGAGAGAGTGCATCCCCGATCACTCACATTGTCCGACAATGGGGCTGATCATGTCACTATGATCACTCACTCAGATGAATTCTCGAACTATCCCAACATACCCAGGTTTTGACCACTTCTAAGGATCTCACTGATTGGAATATCAAAGACCCCCAATCCGACACCTAGTGCAATATCATAATCGAGTCCAAGGGTCGGGTGTAGCATTCCAGTTTTGCCCATCTATCTCTAAGGTCCAGGGCAATACTGGAATTCTGGTCTGGTTCAGGGTTTCAAGAAAACCCACACTACATGTACCTCAGGTCTCACCCTAGTAGTTGAGACAAGTAACCCCAACCAATTTAGCGGCACATCAGTGTCAGCCTTGGTAGGATAAATCTCCTCAGAATCCAACAGTTATGAAGATTCTAAACAAACACGAGTCTCATAAATGTTCAGTTTAATGATATTACACAGAAACACAGTATAATAACATGAATCAAATATGTACTTTATTCACTATGTATATCTCCTTAGGTTGTGCTTGGTGAACACTTATGCTTACAAAAAAATGAATAAAGTACATATTTGATGTACCTTTTGACATTTAATGTAAATGAATAAAGTACATATTTGATTCATGTTATTATGGTGTGTTTTTGTGTAATACCCTTAAACTGGACACTTATGAGACTCATGTTAGTTTAGAATCTTCACAACCATTGGATAGATCTGGGGAGATTTATCCTACCAAAGCTGACACTCATGTGCCGCCAAGTTGATTGGGGTGGCTTGTCTCAGTTTCCAGGGTGAGACCTGAGGTACATGCAGTGTGGGTTTTTTTTTTGAAACCCTGAATTGGACGAGAATTCCAGTATTGCCCTAGACCTTGGAGATAGATGGGCAAAACTGTAATATTACATTTGACCCCTAGACTTGATTATGATACTGCATTAGGTGTCGAATTGGGCTATCTTTGAGATGCCAATTAGTGAGATCCTTAGAGGGGGTCAAAACCTGGGTATGTTGGGACAGTCCAAGAATTCATCTGAGTGGGTGATCATAGTGACAGGATCAGCCCCTTTGTCGGACAAAGTGAATGATTAGGGATGCACTCTCTCTGATGGAAACCAAAGCTACCAACAGCCGATTTCAATCATTAAATTTTGTTTATATTTATATATATATATATATATATATATATATAATGGTTGCAAAATGTTTGCAAAAGGTTTTAATTCCCTGGATCCATGTGAGTAGAGAGTGCAACACTGTATCTTGTAGTCGAGGGAAATGTCCTCTTTTGCCGGGCAGTGTTTGATCATTATGGGCTAAGAGGTTAAGTGTAAGACCATTGAGGGTAATACCTGATGGGCTAATTTTGCATCTGCCCACAGTCCTTGGGTTTTTAAAAGGTGGCTTGACCCTAGGACCATTTAGTGTAAATGTTGGGCCCATTAAGAGCCCATGGTGATGGGGTCAGGGGTTCAATGTCACCTACAGTGAATTCGACCATGCCTTGTAACAGAGGCTGGGCCAAACCCATGTAATTGATGTGTAGATCAATGTTTGGGTCCCATGCCATAAAAGGATATCCAATTAGGCAACACTTTGGAGGTTAAGTGAGCACATAGACTTAATGAGCTTAAATCCCAATTCGAACTAGCTTAATTAGATTAATTAAAGAAGGGTGGTTCTAGGATTTAGATCAGCAGATAGGATAAGGCAATGTTGCTATCCACTCAGAGAGTTCATATCCAAATAAAGATTTGGATCAGGATACTCCTAACTGGATTAGGAGGGCTGATCTTTATGTGCAGATAAGATAGGGGATTGTCCTTATCTCTTAAAGAGAATCCAGATCCAAACACAAGATTTTGATTAGGAAACTCCTAATGGGATTAGGAGATGCTCTCTTTAAGGCTATAAATATAGGAACAGGGCAAACCTCCTGTTCATCCTTCAGACTTACTGATACAAGAGAGAAGATAGCATACAGTTGAACAGACGCCATCTTCTGCTCTTGCCTTCTCCTGCTATTGCCACCATTACCAGTTCGATCTCTACTGGTAGGAGCGATCAAGAAAGGGTTCTTGATATCACCTTTTGCAGAAAATGTGATCTGAAGTCGTGCTCACTCGCCCTCCATTAGATTCTTTGTAAAGAATCAGATTCTTACTGAAAAACCATCCTACTGATTCTACTCCACCCTACGCCGTGCCATCTTCAGTGGGAGCAGTCTTTGGTAATCTCCTTGGGCATGAATACCTTTGTTGGGGGTTACTACTACTCCGTATCAGGTATATCCCTCTTCTACCTTTTGGTTTCATAGGGAATGTGATTCCCACATGGGAGAGAGAGAAATTTTTGAAATTTCGCCCAACCTACCTACAAGGTTCGGCCATTCATATGATGGATCTCTCTTCCCTTCAGTGGTATCAGAGCTAGGTTCAAATCTTGAACCGAAATTGGCCAGGTCTGAAACTGCGCAAATGGGCAGAAGGCGTTCTACTCGATTTGCGCAGATTGTTGATTTTTTGGGAAATCAGTTCCCAGATTAAGGGCGATTGATATGAAATTAAATCTTTTTAAATTTGATTTATATTTAGAATTATTATTTATATTTATCTTGATTTATGGGTTATTCATACGGCGCAAGAAAATTGCACACCTGTTGTTCTGTTCCTTCTTGTTTGTAATTAATTTTTTTTTTTAATTTCTAGACAAAATGTATATGAATTCTTTTTTATGTAATATTAATAGAAAATTAGGGTTTTTTCTATTCTATTTCATTCAAATTTGAAGCAGATCGCGCAAAAGGAAGGAGTTTCACAGATTAGGGTTCGACTATCTAGGATTTGCAGTTTGAGAAACTATAAAATGTGAACTAACCTTTGTTTTGTAGGGTAGTAGATCTACGGACAACCCTTGTACTGATTCTTGAATGTCTTTTATCAGTAATTTAATTTCATATCATAATCTTGAATTAAATATTGAATTAAAAATCAAACCCTAAACCCATTCAAACCAGATTGAACCAAATCTGTGGCTCGATGGGGGCTGTTCTCAGACCAAACTAGCAAGTGCACTAACCATTCAAGTAGTAAAGTAATGAATCAAGTATCGTTCCCACAAGGATTTAGGAAACAAGTATCAATACTAAATTGAGTACTTTGTATCTAATTAACAAATAAATCAAAACTTTAATGAAAGCTAAAAATCCTAAACTAAAATCTATCTAAATCATTGGCCCAATTGCCTTCAAATCAGGTTAGAAGAGTAAGTAGTAAATGTCAATCTCAAAATTCAACAATCTATCAATTATGAACATTCGAATAAATCATGATTGAGCCTTGGTTTGGTCAGACCCCAAGCTCATGAACGACCTCTTTCGAGTGCATATTCAATCTATGCATGAGTGGTGATCCCCATATCTCTATCAAGGATCTAATCCTCATACATGCATTTCTTCAAACACATCTAAGGAATCAATTCAAAACTGAATTGATCACCAACTGAATTGTGCAATTATCTCTAATCTTGCATCTAATTCAGTTCTTGAATAATAAATCTGAATTCCTAGAGTCTCTCTCAAGCACTCTAGGAATTCCAATCTTTAGATCCATTCGGCCAATCTGAAATTTGCAGATCTGAATTCTCTTTCAAGCAATTTAGATATTGCAATCTCAGATCTGAGAATTCAGATCCGAGTTTTGAAGGTTAATTGGACGAATTAATCTACAATAACACATTATTCAAGAAACTTCAAGTACAATTCATAACCATTCGAATGTATCAAAAAGAATTTGATTGTTGAACTGAAACTTTACAAGCTGAAATACATCAAGGAAGAATGGAAAAAGGAGAAAGAAAATATAACAAAAAAACTGAATTTAAATTAAAGGAGAATGAAACTACAATTGAGTTATTACAAAAGATCTCTGAATCACAAACCCCCAATTTTGAACTCACCTTCTCTTTTTGCTTGCTTGACTTGAACTTCTTTCAGCCCTTTTTCTTCTTCTTCCTTGCTCATAGCTTTCTTCTCTTCTCTCTTCTCAAGGTGGCCGAACCTCTAAGAGTGGGAGAGCCTTTCTCTGAAGCAATTGAACACATCTCCCCCCTCCTAGAGGCCTCCTTATATAATTTTTCAAGGGGGCTCTTGCCCCTTCTTGAAGCCTCTAGAATGGGGTGTATTACACCCCTTTCTTGAATTTTCTAGAGCTCTCTTGAAAGCCTCCTAAGGGTTGCCGCCCCTAACTCTTTGGGCAGCACTTAGGCTCTCTCTAAGCACATGATAGCTATGCTTTGAGCTGCTCTTTTGGGCTGAGAATGGGCATTCTTTGCTGGGCCGAATTCTACTCTTAGCTAGGCTTTCTTTTCTTGGGTTTTCTCAAGGAATCCACTTGCTATTCTTGGGCCGAAGTGCTATCTCTTGCTTCCACCACCGGGCTGGGATGAATTTGGTCTTTTTGAACATTCTTTCCTTGCCTTTTTCCTTCCTTTTCTTGGATTAATTACCCCTGAAACTTATTCTTAGCATTAAGATAAATTACGACAAAAATGAATAAAACGAGCATAAAAATCCATGCTAAAGTCCTAAAAAATTATAGATAAATTGTAGGTTCATCAAATAGGGGTCCTAATTAGTAAGAATAACAGTCCACAACCCAAGCCGAATGTATTGCCGTAAGTGAGGCTGCCTAATGAATGAAGGTGTTCATTCTGGAAGTTGGAATTCAACACATCACCCATTCCACTGTTGTGTGACAACACTAGATTTATGGGATATTGGTGTTAAAAGGTAGCATAGCGGAGAATGTGGCAAACCCATTGACTAAGCCACTGATACAGAAAGTGTTTGAGAAACACGTGGAAAGTCTGGGACTCCAGCTTGTACCAGATTGGACCTAAGTGCAAGTGAGAGCCATTAGATAGTGTATGCCCTTAGCTCCAATCAAAATGATGTACCTTTTGACATTTAATGTAAATGAATAAAGTGCATATTTGATTTATGTTATTATGGTGTGTTTTTGTGTAATACCCTTAAACTGGACACTTATGAAACTCGTGTTAGTTTAGAATCTTCAAAATCCGTTGGATAGATTTGGGGAGATTTATCCTGCTAAGGCTGACACTAGTGTGCCGCCAAGTTGGTTGGGGTGGCTTGTCTCAGTTGCCAGGGTGAGACTTGAGGTACATGCAGTGTGGGTTTTCTTGAAACCATGAACCAGACCAGAATTCCAGTATTGCCCTGGACCTTGGAGATAGAAGGATAAAACTGGAATGTTACACCTGACCCCTATACTCGATTATGATATTGCACTAGGTATCGGATTGGGTTGTATTTGATATACCAATCAGTGAGATCCTTAGAGGGGGTCAAAACCTGGGTATGTTGGGACAGTCCGAGAATTCATCTGAGTGGGTGATCATAATGACAGGATCAACCCCTTTGTTGGACAAAGTGAATGATTAGGCTGCCGGTAGCCGATTTCAATTGTTGAAATTTGTTTTGCAAGATATATTTATATAGAGATATACGTATATATATCTATATTATGGTTGCAAAATGTTTGCAAAAGGTTTTAATTCCTTGGATCCATGTGAGTAGAGATTGCATCATTGTATCTTGTAGTCGAGGGAGATGTCATTTCTTGTTGAGCAGTGTTTGATCATTATGGGCTGAGAGGTTAAGTGTAAGAACATTGAGGGTAATACTTGATGGGCTAATCTTGCATCTGCCCATAGTCATTGGGTTTTTAAAATGTGACTTGACCCTAGGACCATTTAGTGTAAATGTTAGGCCCATTAAGAGCCCATGGTGATGGGGTCAGGGGTTCAATGTCACCTATAATGAATTCGACTAGGCCTTGTAACAGAGGCTGAGCCGAATCCATGTGGTTGATGTGTAGATCAATGTTTAGGTCCCACGCCATAGAAGGATATCCAACTGGGCAACACTTTGGAGGTTAAGTGAGCACATAGACTTAATGGGCCTAAATTCCAATTCGAACCAGCTTAATTAGATTAATTAAAGAGGGATGGTTCTGGGATTTAGATCAACATATAGGATAAGGGATTGTCCCTATCCACTCAGAGTCTAGATGCAAATAATGATTTGGATCCAGATACTCCTAATTCAATTTGGAGGGCTGATCTTTATCTGCAGATAAGATAAGGGATTATTCTTATCTCTTTGGATTAGGAAACTCCTAATGGGATTAGGAGATGCTCTTTTTAAGGATATAAATAGAAGAGTAGGGTGAACCTCTAGTTCATCCTTTAGACTTACTGATACAAGAGAGAAGATAACATATAGTTGGATTGACGCCATCTTTTGCTTTTGCCTTCTTCTATTATTGCCGCCATTACTAGTTCGATCTCCACCTGTAGGAGCAATCAAGAAAGGGTTCTTGATATCACCTTTTGGTAGAAAGGGTGATACGAAGTCGTGCTCACTCACCCTCCATCAGATTCTTGGTGAAGAATCAGGTTCTTGCTGAAGAGTTATCCTACTGATTCTGCTCTACCCTATGCTGTGTCATCTTTAGTTGGAGCAGTCTTTGGTAATCTCTTTGGGCGTGAACACCTTCGTTGGGGGTTATTACTACTCCGTATCAGATACATCCATTTCCTACCTTTTGGTTTCAAATATGGTCTGGTTTAGGTTCAAGATTGATCATTGAAAATGCAGTTTTCTAAAATAGCGAATGTGATTCCCACATGGAAGAGAGATGAATTTTTTAAAATTTGCCCAACCTACGTATAGGGTTCAGCCATCCATATGATGGATCTCTTATCCCTTCATATGTGGAATATTCAGTGACTTTTTTTCATTATAATATGAGCTATATTGGCTAAGTGGTGAGCTCTTACGTTTGTAGATCTTTTTACATGCATTACAAATAAGTTAACAAATTGGCAGATAATTTATTAGTCTTCTTCAATAATGCCTCAACAAATCCATCCAGCTGTTGATTGGTTGTGCTTCAAAAGGTTGGTGACTTAGGATGAGTCTGTGAAGATTATTTCCAAGGAGAACTACATTGTTTGCAATTGTTTCGGGACTTAGATCTCTGAGGTCTATCCAACATTCGGTATCAGTTGGGGAAGTTGTTTCACATGGTTCTTCTGCTACATATACACAAGCATTTTCTCTGGTTAAGATGATGATACCCGTAGCTCCTATTTTGGTAGAGGGATCCCATGACCTGCTCACAAATAATATTGTTCTAGGCTCAGTGTGGTTCTCTAGTTGTCTTGCACTTTGCTCCTGTTTTACTGCGTTTGTAAATTAGTGTTTGTTAGACATTGTATGCTCTTAAGTTCAATAAGATTGATGTACATAAACATTTATGAACAAATGAATAATGTACATTATCGTTTCATATTGATGTGTTTTTGTGAATTATTACTCTTTAATCTGGATAGTTATGAGACTCGTGTTCATTTAAAATGTTCTCAACCATTGGATAGATTTGGAGAGTTTATTCTAATAAGATTGACACTGGTGTGTTCTCAACCATTGGATAGATTTGGGGAGTTTATTCTAATAAGATTGACCTGATTTTTTCATTTGTTGAAATCACTTTGCTAAGGAATTTGTACCTATACACGATGTTCCTATAGTTTTGTCTTTTCACAATTTTTGATACCTACCCATGGGGCCACCAACATCCAACTCAATTGGATGAACTATGGACCTTCCTATCTAAGAAGTTGTTTACCTTCTAGGAGGAGAAATCCTGACCTAGAGAAAATTTATGATTTGTTATTATATCATCTATTGAGAACTAGGTCTAGTCATGGTTGTCATGAGAACAAAAGGATATTATTGTCATTTTTCAAAAATATAAGACCCGCATGGTGTGGCATGTGGGCAAATTGCGACAGATTGTGACGGAATGTTAACATCAAGGGAGGAATTAGTCAATTGTTAAAAAACTTAAGGGTACTTTTTAAGGGAATATGCTAATAGTAGGGGTACAATAAGTCCATTTTCTAAACCTTGGGATAGTTTAAAAGAATTACCCTTTAAAAAATTATAACAATATTATTAGAAACTAAATTTTAAATTTACAATATTAAATATGTTAAACTAAGAAATATGGGAAATTTCCCATTTTCCTATATTAAAAAATTGTATTTAAAATATAAAAATACTAATATGTATCTATGGTCATGTTGGTTCGATTTTGATTGGTTTACAAATTGCCAAACCAAAACTAACTTGACTTAGTCAGGTTGGGGAGTTGCAGAACCTAAGCCAACCAGAAATACTAGAAAGAGACAAACTTGGGTCGAGTTGGTTCAGGTTGGTCAGTCTCATTGGTTTGATGAACAATCATAACTGAAATTAATTATTATTATTTTTTGTATGTCAAACAAATTATTAAAAATAGTATATAAAATATAAATAATTATTAATTATTTAAAAATTAAAGTATAAAACAATTGTCTACTATTATGTATTTCTACTGTTAGCTTTCGCTTAATAAAGTCTATGCATCGCATGGACCCCTATTAATACATATTATACTTAAACAGTTTTAGGCTCGACATTAGGCTAAGGGCTTGGCTTATGTTTCAGGCTTTAGCTTTTGGGACCAATAGACCACTATGGCCCTCTTTTATTACAAATACCCAACTATGGTATGGGGTTAGTGACAAATATATGCCCCTGGGCTTTTATTTTGCACAAAGACCCTTTGAACTTTCACTTTGCGGCAAATACCTCCTTTATTAGAATTCCGTCAATTAACTTAAAAAAAGATTCTCCATACCATAGTTGGGCATTTGTAAAAGTACATATTATATGAAATAGAATATTATATATTTAATATTTTATACTTAACAGTTTTAGGCTTGAAATCAGGCTCCGGGCTTGGCCTTATATTTCAGGCTTTATCTTTTGGGACTAGTAGACCACTATGGCCATCTTTTACAAATACCCAACTATGATATGGGTTTGGTGACATATATTACCTGGGGTTTTCATTTGCACAAAGACCTTCCTGAACTTTCACTTTGCGATAAGTACCTCCTTTGTTAGAGTCCCGCTAATTAACTTCAAAAAAGATTCTCCTTCAACTATTTAAAAATTTAAAATCCCCAAACTATCCCTTTATTTGAATGATTTATGATTCGATTAATTTTCTAAATATAACACTGAGGTCCTTGCTCTAATAGATCATTGTAGAATTTTGGCTAAATTAAATATTTAAATAAAATGGTAGAGATTTCTTTCTAATAAATGTAAATGTACGATTTCATTTGTTTTTCCATTTATTGGAGAAAAGAGTGGATAACTTTTATATTTTAAAGATGAAGAGAGACATTCATGTTGGTGAAATGAATTGGGAAATAAAAAAAAAACCTTTTTTTAGCTACACCAATAAAACGATTGTTGTTATTTTAGCTGGTTTCATTTAGAGAAAATGAAGGTATTTTTGGGCAATGGGGGGGGGGGGATTAAGACCTAAGAGAAAAGGATATGGAGTAAACCATCTTACTTTTGACAAACTCAAAGGGGGTATTTGTCACTGACCCATACTAAAGGGGGTTTTTATAATCTACTCTTTGTTTTCGTGGGGCGGCCGGCGGGGTTGGGGAGACTACTGTCTTCTCTTTTCGATCAAGAGCTGAGAATCTCGTCAGCCATGGCGAATACTCGCCAGAGAGACTAGAACATAGCAAATTAGATTCCTGTGAGTTCTCTTGTAAAGAAAACACACATAGAGAGACTATAATTGAGAGAGGCTTCACAAGTTTTCAAAGAAATGGAACCCCTTTCTCGCCTGGTGTTGCTAGTCTCTATGTGTCTACATCTCTCGCAATTTGAATCGGCCCCTCAAGCTTTCCGTAGAGATCCAGGGCATCCGCAGTGGCATCACGGAGCCTTTCACGACATCAAAGATAGCGTTCGTTCTGATGTCCGACGAATGCTCCATTCTCGCGCTGAGGTAATTGTTTCTTCTTCGCCGTTCGATTTCAGTTTTTTACCTTTTTTGTTTTCGTGTTTTTTTACTTTATCTATTTGACTACCTATATTGAATAGCCCAATATTTTAATGTATGTTTAACTTGTTTAACTTCAAGCCGTAATTTAGTTTGAAAAAAATTAAAGAAAATACACATATAAGCATTTGGTTCTTTAAAATTTGATGGATGAACTAAACAGTATTACTGTCATGTAGGTTCCTTTTCAGGTCCCACTTGAAGTTAATATTGTCCTCATTGGCTTCAATGGAGATGGGGGCTATAGGTACGTGATAGATTCGCACAAGCTGGAAGAGTTTATCAAAACCAGCTTCCCATCTCATAGACCAGCTTGCTTGGAAACAGGGGAACCACTTGATATTGAACATCATATTATTTATAATGCGTTTCCTGTAAGCTTCTTACTTAGTAGCTAAGATGTATGTATCTATTCACTTGCTTGTTTAATATATTCTAGATGCTCGAGTTTTCAAAGTTAGCTGTAAATTAATTACATGATTCTCAACTTTTATATTATTATTGGGTTGTATTTCATTCTACTATTCTTACACTACATTCTGCTTGTACTAGATATCCAAGATGCTTGAAATTTTTTTCCTGCAAATGATTTGTCTGTACTTCAACCATTATGTTATTTTTTTTTTTGTTTTGTTTTATTATTCCATTCTTACACCGTTTTCTCTAATAGAAATAGAGAGTTCAAAAGAAATTACTACTTCTTTACTTCATGGTTGCTTCAATTTAGATGCATTTGACTGTCATTAATATTTTCCTGTCTCTTTAGGGCCTTAAGCATAATGCCTATATTTCATCATCATCATGGTTTGCTACATAAATCCTGTTTTACCATTCTGTTTCTGTTCAGTGCCATATCCGTTATCAAATTGTGAGTGCTCTGTCAATTCTTACTACAATCCATGTCCTTTTTGGTCTGCCTTCAACCCTTCTTGCCTCTTCAGCTTGCAGCAGATCACTTCTTATACTTGAGTTGAATAAGTTTTATAAGTGTTCATCTTAGTATTTAAAAATCATTTTAAAATGTGCATCTATACTTTACCTTCCTGATATTGGAAAATTTGTCATAATGGGGTTGAAAATTTCTCATAAGAGCAAGATAATAGAAGAACTCCTTCTAAGGAAAGCTAAATGCTCAGTTGTGTTCAACTCAAAATTCTAATGTGTTCTATTTTGTAGGACTACAGGGCTTATATAGACTTGCTTAGGACAACCCCTTAAGCTAAGTAATTACTACGAAAACTACTTACAAATGAACCACATATAGCAAGATTTATGAACTACTTAGACTTAGAAAGTGGAGAAGACATAGAGAAACTCAAAAGACTTGAAATCGATGCATTTTTGGAATCCTGCAGTCAACACTGCACACCTTTAGAAAAATGGCCATAACTTTGGATAGGAAATTCCAAATCCAGCTCCATTTGTTGCATTGGAAAGTAGACTCAAAGAGGTTTCTAGATGCATACAACTTGCCCTGTGAATTGTAGGTGCGAATATGCTGTGTAGCTGGCCTAAAATTTATGACTGTACATTTTTCAAATAAGTATTGAATTCAGTTTTAAATCTATCTAAGTCTAGTTCTTTGCATGCACGCTCCTTTGTCAAGCTCCCTTGCTCGAAAAAGACTCATCGTCAAGTTAGAGTTGTGTTTTTCACCATGATAAGGAGAAAGATCTATTATATTGAAGGTTGTAAACACACCATAGTCTTCGAGAAGTTGGGTTTTGCATGCATTTTAACCAATGCATTTGGGCACTTTGAATGATCAATCAATTCTAGGCATAAATTTAGCATAACGTCTAGGTGGAAAACGTTCCTTACGAGGATAAACCCACACTAATTCTTTGAATTCTACAAGGTTCTTATGCTTGTTGGCTTGCCAACGATATTTCTCATTTTGCTTCTGAATACGTTTTGAATCTGATTATGCAACTTCCTTATTTGTTTCACACATTCGTTTGCATTTCCATTAAAGTGTTGAGCAGTAGTAAGTGGAGCCAAATCCAATGGACCAATAGGATTACCACCATAGCAAGCTTCAAAAGGAATGCATCCAATGATTTGACTAGAAGAGTGATTGTAGACGAATTTAGCTTGAGGTAAGATGTAATCCCATTTTTTGGATATTTTGCCCCACCAAGCTTCTCAAGAGATTTTCCAAACTTCGATTTACAACCTCAATTTGGCCATCTATTTGTTGATGACAAGAACTAAATTGAAATTTAGTTCCTAACTTCCGCCTAAGTGTATGCCGAAATTGGCTCATAAACTTAGATTCTCGGTCTGAATGATAGTTCTAGATCAGCTACATTATAGGCATCCAAAGTCTTGTAATAGGGTATAAACATGCCATTTTGGAGGATTGGTCAACAACCACCATTGAGTCTTTATTTCTCTGGATGCACGAAAAACCAACCATGAAATTCATACTCACATGTTTTTTTTTTTTGATAATTGAAATAATTTTATTAATCAGCAATAGACAATAGTACAAAGTCCCCAAGGAAAGGCACGAGTTGCAACCTCTCCGGGCTAGTTAAGTACAAATTTCCAAATTAATAACAACTTATAAAGAAGCACAAAAAAGATATTCCCTACCCCCTGTTTGGCTAAAGCATCAGCCAAAGAATTAGCAGACCTACTAACCCATTTTACCTCAACTCTCATATTGCTGGTTGACCACTCTACTTTTTTGATGAGATCTTTGTAGCCCCAAATTGTGGTATCCAAGTTTAGGAGCCACCTTGTTACCACCTAAGAGTCCCCTTCAACTAGGAGATGCTCCACCCCAAGCTGGTTGGCGATCTGAATTCCTTGTACTGCAACAAGGATTTCTGCCCTTGTAGAATCCCCCACTCCCACCGGTCCTGAGAATAGGGAAATTATGTTGCTGTCCTTATTTCTCAGGATACTCCCTATACCTGAAGGCCCGGGGTTGCCTTGGCTGCTTCCATCAAATTTCAGCTTGATGACACCTTCCAAAGGCAGAACCCATTCAGACAGAATTCTATCATTCTTTGTTGAAGTGTTAGCTATTACTAGCCAATTCCTCCACAAGTCATCAAAGGAGAAGTCATAAAAAATATCCACAGTTTTCAGCCAATGGATTGCTCTTGTTAGGACACAATCCTTCATTTCATCTAACCGTCTTTCCTTCTCTAAGAAAATTCTTGCATTCCTTACCTCCCAAAGAGTCCACAAAGTGGCTGCCCTGACACATTTTCACATGACCTTACCTCTTCTAGTGTGCCAAACAAAGATAGATGGGTTGAATAACGAGCTTAAATCAGAAGGCATAGACCACCTACCTCCAAATAAACAAAGGCTCCACCTCCATATAGCTGTAGCAAAGGAACATGAGATCAGCAAATGGAAACAGTCATCATTCTCGTCCTTATACAAGGAACACCAATTTGGGGAAAGACAAAGAGAGGGTCTCTTTTTCTGTAAGTTTTCCAAAGTATTGATTTTCCCATAGAAGACTTCCTAGCAGAATACAACAATTTTTGGGGGAATAGGTCGTGCCTAGGCTTCTTTGACAGGGAATCCTTGGGAAATGGGGTTAGAATTGAGGGATTTTAGAAAAGAAGAGCAAGTAAAAGTACCTTTTGGAAGAGGAGTCCAAACCCTTTGATCAGAAGAAGTGGGGTCCAAGCAAACGGATTCTAATAAATGAATTAGCTCAATAACACAACTCGACTCACCATCCCTTAACCCTCTACGGAACCCAAAGTCCCAATTTAAAGATAAGGGGTTTAACGGGCTCGGGAGAAAAGTTGCAATTGGCTCATGTTTGTGAAGGGAAAGGGAATAAAGTGAGGGGAAACAATCTTTGAGGGGTTGAGTACCCACCCAAATATCCTCCTAGAACAGAATAGCATTACTAGAACAGGCATCATACCTGATGAATCTTAGGAAGTGAGGTAGAATACCATGTATAGCCTTCCAAGGTGTAGTAAGGGTAGTATTGATAAAAAAAAAGGTGTAGTAAGGGTAGCTCGACGAGATATCCCGGAATCCCAACCATTTTTTGCACAACCATGAATGCTTGCCACCACCTCATGCCATAATCTCTCTCTCTCTCAGGGCCATCTTCATAGCCACTTCCCTAGAAGAGCTACATTCTTCAGCACTATGTCCCCTATCCCTAAACCCCCTTCTTCCTTTGGTTTGTTTACTATCTCCCATCTGACCAAGTGATCCTCTTTCACCTCTCTTGGTTCCCATAGAAAGTCCCTCATTCTCTTCTCCAGTTTCTTAGCCTCCCTTGGAGGAATCCCGAACATTGAAAGGAAGTGGGTTGGAAAGTTGGCAAGTGTAGCCTTAATTAAAGTCAGCCTACCCCCTATTGAAATGTAATTCTTTTTCCAAGCCGCCAAGCACTTATCAAATTTCTCCACAATAGGGGCCAAAAAACTACTCTCTTTAGGGTTGGCTCCTAAGGGTAGCCCTAAGTATGTCAAAGGCCAAGAAGAAATATTGCAACCTAAGCATTCTGTGATGGATTCAATCTCCCTATTCTCCATGTTTACTCCAGCCACACAACTTTTATCAAAATTTACCTTCAAGTTGGAGACCCTCTCAAAAGTACTTATTAAAATCTTAAGGTTCTCCACTTTGCTCAACTCATTCCCTTCATAGAAAATAACAATATCATTAGCAAATTGAAGGTGAGTTACTGGAATGCCTCTGCTCCCTATTCTCCATCCCTTTATTTGGCCCTCCTCATCTGATTTGAAGATCATCCTACTAAAAACATCAATAGGTGTAAAGAGGAAAGGGGAGAGTGGATCCCCCTGTCTTAAGCCTCTATTGGCTGGAAAAAAGTCCTTAATCACCCCATTCACCAACACTGAATAACGTCAAGAGTTTAAACATCCTCTTATCCAATTACACCATTTATCCCCAAATCCACGTCTTCTTGACATCTCCAGCAGGAAACTCCAATCCACTAAGTCATAGGCTTTCTTCAAGTCCGGTTTGCAAAAAAATCCTTTCCTGCCCGATCTCCTTATCTCTTCCACACTCTCGTTTGCAATAAGGATCTGATCTATAATTTGTCTATCTTGTATAAAGGCTCCTTGTGCTTGGCTAACGAGAGAGGGGAGAACTGTTTTGATCCTCCTAGAGAGCACTTTTGCCAGAATCTTATAGATGCTTGTCACTAGGCTAATTGGCCGAAAATTTTTTGGGTGTCTAGTGTCATTCTTTTTGGGAATTAAGGCTATAAAGGTGGCATTGATTCCAGGACTCACAAAATGTTTATCCTCAAATTCTCTAAATACTCCAATTAAGTCTTCTTTGACTATGTCCCAACAGTCCTGATAAAATGCCATTGTAAATCCGTCGGGACCCGGTGCCTTGGTCCATAGAAAAAACAACTTGTTTAATTTCCTCTTCCTCAATCATTCTTTCCAGCCATCCCCTATCTGTTTGGTTCAAAGTTGGCCAATTCTCCTCCCCTACTATTAATCGATTCTCTAAGGGTCTTTGAAAGATGGATTTGTGATCCACAATCCTACTGGCAATCTCCTCTTGAGAGGTTATCTCCACACCATCAACCTCAAGCTTTAGTATCAAAATTTTCCTCCTCCCATTAGCCAAAGCATGAAAGAATTTGGTATTCCCATCCCCTTCCTTGATCCACTTATGTCTGGATTTTTGTCTACAAGAGATCTCCTCCCTCAATAAAGTCTCCTCTAACTCCTTTTTTAGTTTCCTCCTCATTTCTCTGTCTTGCTCATCCATCATCCCTTGGGATTCTTTTGCATCTAACTCCTCAATCTGATCCAATAATCTAGCTATTACCTCCTCCACTCTTCCAAGTTGATCCTTATTCCATTCTTTTATTTTGCCTCTCAACCTTTTTAATTTTTTTTGTGGAATCTAACCCCATCCCATTTCACTTCTCTCATCTCTTCACTCCACCATCCCTTAACCTTAGGCAAGAAGTCCGGGTGTGTCAGCCACATATTTTCAAACCTGAATGGTCTAGGTCCATTACCAAGAGGTTCTTGTCCTACTTCTATAGGGCACTGATCAGAGACCAAACATCTCCTGTGGCTTTCCCAACCCTCATTAAATAGGAATCTATCAAGCTTTGAGCAGGTTGGGTTTTCTTGGAAGTTGGACCAAGTGTAGGTAGCCTGTAGTAAAGGAAGCTCCCGTAACTCGCAGGAATTTATGAAGTCATTGAACTTCCTCATACTAGTTGTAATGGCTTGCTTGGGTTTGTTTGACTCATTTGTGAATCTTATTGCATTAAAATCTCCTCCCTCCCCCAACCACCAAGGGCCTTCCCACAAACCTTGAATAACATGAAGCTCCTCCCATAACTCATTCCTCTCTCTGTGATTATTTGGACCATACACATTTGTTAGCACCCAAATAAATCCATCTTCCACCATTTTGTATTTTAGGGATACAGTGAAGTTTCCTATTAGCTCCTCTGTTGGTTCTACGAAGTCCTCTCTCCACAAAGTTACTATTCCCCTTGAGGCTCCCCACGACGGAGTTGAGCACCATCTTACCCCTCTTATTTTCCAGATCTCCCTGACCCATCTTCTATCCAATTCAGCTAATTTTGTCTCCTGCAACATCACAACATCAGGTCTTTCTCTCCTAAGTAGCTCCTTAATCGATCTCCTTTTTCTGGCACTACCCAAACCCCTTAAATTCTAGCTTATTATCTTCATTACCTTTCAAGAATTTAGCCCTCCAATATAGTGTTCCTTCATTTAGAACTCTTCTTTCTTTCCCCTTTGCCACTGAACTCGATATCCCCTTCAATGTCCATTATTAGTCTCTCTACTTCAGACTTTTTCTTCTTTTTCCTACCCTTGTTTTCCACTGACTTCCTATTCTGCCCTTTATTTCCTAATTCCTGCCCCAGTCTATTGGTTCTTGCCTATGATTCAGGGTTTTTTGGAGCCACCTCTATCATTTCCTCCATCTGTTTATATTCCTCCAACAGGGCACAAATCTGCTCCCAAATCCATTCTAACTCCTCTTGTTTCCTTTCTAACAACACAACTCCCTTCTCTGATCGGACTCCATCATTATCAATCGCCACTTCCCTGCTACCAGTTGGTTGGTCTGGTTGGGATTCCAGGACATCTGTTACAGGTAGAGAACCCAAGTTAGTATCTAAAACCAAATGGACAGGCTTACTTGGAATTAGCATAGATGGTTGCATGTGGACCGGTTGCTGGGTATCAATTCTTGGAGTCAGGACTAGGCCCTTCCCCTTTTCCGGACTTGGCCGTGGAAGCGGACTAGGTACAACCAATACTTCCTCACCCTCTACAATCATAGAAACTTCTCTTCTCTTTCCCTTTGCGTGAATCCTTAGGTAAAGTTCCAAGTCTGATTCCTGTCTCTCTGGCCTGATGTCCTGACTAGGCTGCACATATGGAATGGACTCGTTTATTGGCCAGGATGCACTCTGCCTTACCTCTTTACGTGTTCCCAACTCCACCTATCTTTTGTATAACATACCCAGTTTGGGAAAGATCTATTTGCCGCTGCTAAGGCTCACTCTTCTTTGCGTTTTGATATTACCAGAATCTTGCGAATCCATCTCCTCCTCTAGGAATAACAGTTCAGTGTTTAGGCTACCCTCTTCCAGTATATCTCTTGGTTTTTGGAGGTTGATACTTCCCAAGCTAATGTTTTCTTCCAAATCTGAATCAGAATCAGACAATTCTTCATTGTTTGTCAATTTTTCCAAATCAGAGTCGAAAACCTCACTGCTCTTCACACTCCTAGGTTTACGGCGTTCTTGTTCCTTATGCGTCATCTTCTTCGAGGGTCTCCACTGTAACGAGCTGTAGACCTTTGTTGAACTGTTCAAATGAGAGAAAGGGCTTGAGGAAGACGATGGTATACGGATTTTACTGTCTACCTGAGGAGTCAACGTTGTCACGTGCTCCTTTAAGTTGTCACGCGCCCCTCTCACTCTTGGGTCTTTTAAGCATAGCCCACTTAACTTTTCGGGCCTACTGGGCCCAGAATTACAATTTAGAGATGGGCCTGCTGGTTGGACCCCTGTGCATATTCCTGAGGCTACCAATACCTCTGCCCGACCCGATGAATCACCTCCCCCCTCCCGTATTGCACTCGGATCATTCCTCTCCACTGGAGTAAATTGCTTAGGTCCACAAGCAATTGCTTGAGCAAAAGAAACTTTGGTTTTGCCACCGTTGCCTTGTGTAACATGTCTAACACTTTAATGGTTTCCTGATCTGAGTCTTTTGGCCTGCCTAAAGGCTGTGCTTCCATTCTTGTGAAAACTCTTTGTTTCTTTTTTACAGCCACTTTCAGACTGCCATGTAGCTGCAGCTCCTCCACCACTTCGTCTTCCTCCTGCCTTGCTTCTCTCCACAGGGTAGCTTCAATGGAGGACAGTAACCACACTGGGAAGAACAAACCCTCCACAGCTACATTCACCTTTCTTGGTATATCTTCTGGTTTTACTCCACCTAGTAGAATGGCTGCACTTCTCAGGTCTCCCCAAAAAACACCATCAAGGCGAGCTCTACACAACAAAGCAATTGAGTTTTCTTTATTTGATTCCAGAGATGGAATGGCAACCCAAGCACTTGAACAATTACATTATCTTCCAATGAGAACACTTTTGAATTTGATGAAAACGACCATTTAAAAACCGAGAAGCTTCTCAGATCATCTTGGATACTTAGGGCTCTAACATTTACCTGGTTTTCAAGAGGGTCCAACACTGCCTTAGCAGGATCGAACGAGGTCACAATAAAGGTGCTTCTTGGCTGCATGTTCTGAAGGTGCATTTGCAAGGGGAAGAGGAGTATACAGTCCTGCATTTTGTCCATGGCTCTTAACAATGTGTTAAGTTCTGCAATGCCTCACATGCCACATTGCCACATAAACATCACATTTCATTCAAGGCCAGTAGAAATTTTCTTGCACAAGAGCAAAAGTCTTGTCTCTTCCAAAGTGATCCAAGACCATAATCTTCAATGATAATGGCTTCTCTCAACGAGCAGAGAGGGATACAAAGATGATTATCCCTGAAAGAGAGCCATCTTGCAAAATAAAGTGATTAGTAGGGCCTTTGGAAAAGGCAATTATATGTTTTTTGTTCAGTGTCATATCCATTGTCATGATATGAGCGCTTAGGTTAATTCTTAGTACTTCAGCCCATGTCCATTTTGGTCTGCCCCCAGCCCTTCTTGCCCCTCCAATGTGCAACAGATTGCTTCTTACTGGATAATGCCTATACTTGAATTGAATAGATTTTAAAAGTGTCCATCTTTTTACTATTGAAGCATTCGTTATACTTTGTTGTTGCTGTTTAGCAAAACTTTGGTTTAGGAAATGAATTAAATTTTCACATTGCACACCATCATAGTAGTCTGTCTAATCCATAACATTATGTTCTTGAAGTTGCTAAAGCTCAACCAAGCCTATAATGTTCCTTTTTTTTTCATTTTTAATTTTTGAATATGGGTTAGTTTCTAGATGCTGGTTAGTGACTAAGAGGAGATGCGCGTTAAAACTCAGTGCTACTTCTCATATTTTAGTGCATCTGCTTTATTCCAATCGATATGTTTTCTAAATGTAGGTTGGGCAGCCAGAACTAATAGCACTTGAAAAAGCACTGAAGGAGGCTATGGTTCCTGCTGCAACTGCTAGAGAGGTAACTGCCATTCTAATTTTTTGTTTTGTTGTCTGTGCCTCTACATTTCTTTTCTCCTTTTCTTTTTGATAATTACACCTTTGGTTTATCTTTGAGTGGGATCTAATAATTTTATTGTAACTTTTAGACTGAATATGGAAGGGAGGTCCCTCTATTTGAGGTGAATGCTTCTGCTGTTGAGCCAGTATTTCATAGGTTGTACTCCTACATATTTGACATAGATCAGAGTGGATATTCAGAAATAGAGATGGACAGACCTGTACCTAGTGCAATTTTTGTTGTCAATTTTGATAAGGTATAACTTACTATCTTCAAATTTATTACTTTGCATCGGCCATCTTTGCTTTTATGTATGCTAATTTCAAATGGTAATGGGATCAATTTGTCTCTCATCAAATGTAGATATTGGTTTTCTGAAAACATATCAACTTAAATTTCACTACCTTCGTTAGATTTTATGTTGTTGTAATCTCATGATTGCTTTATGCTTGCTACTTTGCAGGTCAGGATGGATCCTAGGAACAAGGAAATTAATCTTGATAGTCTGATGTATGGTAAAATTTCTGAGCTTTCAGAGGAAGAAATGAGAAAACAAGAGGGGGGCTACATCTATCGTTATCGCTACAATGGAGGAGGGGCATCTCAAGTTTGGTTGGGGTCTGGCAGGTATAGTTAATCTATACCATTTTGTTGAAGAATTTCCAAATAGAAGTTGATTACTAGTGAGTTTTGTTTGTTTTCCAGTTTAAGCATAGTATAATTTAAAAACTAAAGGAGAAAAAATTATGCTACCAAAATCCTATTGTCTGGTGTTTATGAATGATTTTTTCTTTGCTTTTTCATTTATAACTGCACTCAAAGGGGGAAGAGAGACACACATACAAGGATTACAATGTTGATTTCTCAATCTTTTCCTTCCCATTTTCTAGAGGATCTAGGAAGGAAATTACTAGTAGTTTGAAAATATTCTATATTATTAAGAGAACATCTATTTAGATCAATTTCTGCCTGGTATTGTCAGTAGATTACTGTCATAGCAAATGGACTTTTTGCTAATGAGCTATCACATTAGCAAATGATGTGATAGCTTTGGAGAAGTTAGAGATGTGGAAGGAAGTGACAGTGAACCTGGATGAAGAAGTTAGTGATCGTCTCAGGCTGCTGAATTGTAGTTTAGTTGGTCGTTTCATTAACTCTGACCCAGATGTGGAGAAGATCGAAGAGTGGGCCGTTTCTGATGGTGACCTGAGAAACTTTTTCATGTTAGGAAGCTAAATGCTGGTTTTTTTTTGTTCATTTTCAAAAGCAAGGAGGCAAGTAATATCCTGCTGAGTCAACAGAAAAAATATCGAGAACCTGATCTCAGAATTGGGAGATGGTCAGATGTAATCCTCTAGTTGGAGCAATCAGGGATATGGATGGGTCCTCTGAATATGGTGTGGATTACTGTTTTCAGGATACCCCTGCATGCGTGGAGCTTTCAAACTTTTAAGACAATGGGAGATGCTTGTGGAAGATTCAGATTCATTGATCCTAGAACAATTTCGTGGAGAAGCCTTGCTGCTGCTCGTATTTTAATTGAAGTTGATGAGATTCACCTTGTTCCTACTTCCCTTTCTCTTCGTTTTTCTGGTGAATCCTTTGACTTGAGACTGGTCGTTGAAGGATCTTACCCAACGAGGTGGATTGGAAACATGGAATTGTGGAGAGGAGAGATCCAGAAGATTTGGTGATGTTGGAGGGAAGACGAATAGTCAAGCCAAAAAGTTTGGGCACAAGGTTGAAGATGGGGGTATTTTAGGAAGCAAAAATTTTTATGATTCGGTTGGGATTTTTACCTTGGATCGCACAACGGACAGTGTAAGTAAAGTTCCAAAGAGAATTAAAAGTGGTGAGGCCCATGCAGACTTAAGTGGTGGGGCGAAGGGCTGGGACACATGGAAGTAGGAAGAAAGGATAGTTTTGGGGAGACAAAAGAAAAGGAAAAAAGTTGGTTTATCAGAAGATGAAGAGATGGCTCAAGCAGGAAAAGTTGGAGAAGGCTCGACTGTGGTCCAAGCTTTGAAGACAAAGATCATTAATAATGATGGAGAGTGCTTTTTGAAGCACCGTTTCAATTTAAGAGTTCCGAACAAGAGAAAGTTCAAGTGACTTCGAAGAGTTAGGCACTCATTTCAGTTTTAATTTTCTGGGAAGAGGCTTTGGAGTCTGTGTCCTGTGATTGCTCGTGAAGTGTTTCTAAAGAGTGCTCAATGCGGAAACTCTATTGTCCCCCATCTTAACGATGAAAGGAAGAGGGGGAAGACAACTTTGATTCAGCAAGCAAGTACGTTTATCTCTTTTGGTGACTTTGATGTCGAGATCTCTTCATTTTCAACAGTCATGGACTCTGAAGGAGGGGACTCAAGTGGTTGTTTGTTCAGAAGGATCGGAAGATCACAAGGAAGGAAGGGGGGTGGTTTTTGGGGAAGAAGCAAAGGAATTAGTGAGGTGGGAAGGGGAGGACAAGGAAGGATTGTTTGGAAGGGCTGGCTGTGGAGGGGATGATGCTAAGAGTGCGACTACTGAATTTGGTGATGAGGTTGCGAGAGAGGCTTTGGATAAGAATGGAAAAACTGGTTCTTCTCTAGACTGCAGGGATTTTCAAAAGTTTGAAATCTTAGTTGGTAGGATCAGAGTACATTTAGGGCCGGAGAATAACTGTGAACAAGGAAGGTGTCGTAGGACCTATAAGAGTGAAAAAAAGTCAGAGAGTCAAGCAAGTGTCACTTGTTCATGTGTCTAAGGTTTTTTCGAGGTTAAAAGATGGTTTGATTGGGGCAGGTCCTTCTAACAAATATAAGAATGTATAGAAGGAAGAGATTAAGAGGTTTAGATCCAAAAAAGAAGGGTGATGAAGGGGGGGGGGGAGAGCAGATTGAAGCTGTAGAAGGGGAGGTGAAGTCGACCCTGACAAAAGAAGGGCCAGAGGTTAAGCCAGGGTCAGGGGAAAAGAATGAAGGGGGAGATTAAACTGGTGCGAGTAGCCCTACTTTGTCTCAACAAACCGATTAGGAGGGGGGTGGAGATTAAGACTGGTGGACAGGGAGGTTGAAATTGGCAAGAGTTTAGGGCTGTTCTTTTGGGGAGGCGAAGAGTTCGCTAGAAAAGCTTTTGAAAATTTTGAATTGAGTAAAAGGGAGGAGAAACTGAAGAAGATGAGCCGACAGAAAGAAGAAAAAATTTGGGATGAGGAAGATGAAGTACTGGACGAGTCGTTCGATCTTGAAGACTAGCTGATCTTTGAAGGGTGGTTTGTCTTTCCTTTTTGTCAGTTTTGAATCTTTGAAAGCCTTGTTGTATGAAGGAGGGGGGGGGGTTCTCAGTTTTCCTTTGGTTTGTCTTGTAAGCTTTGTTGGGGTTGGTAGAGAGTTCGGGTGTTATCTTAACACCCCTGTAGTGCTGTAATCTACTTTTATTTTTCAATAATTTTTTTCTTTTACTCTTAAAAAAAATTAGAATTAATTGTCATGGTGCATTCATCCAGAATCAGTTTTAGTTTTGCACCCAAACCACTGGCTTGTTTAAGCAGAACAGAATGCTAAGACAACTTATAAAAATACTCTAATCTATTGACACTAAGAAGCAGAAGCAAATATCGACAAATGCTCTTCAGATACGAGTATGTCCTACGCTTGTGCACTTTGGAGGAACATTCGGAGATCACTATTTGAGTTCAGAAAAGGGATCAATGTGGTGGGAGATGATATGTGAACAGAGATATATTGTATTTGGGTTTTCTTTCAGGGAGGATGTTAGAGGTTACAGGGGTATATTTGTAATGATTGATAAATTTTTGGGACTTGTATGTATTTATGGGAGGAAGATGGGCTTGTGTCTGTATAAAAATGAGGTCATTTCAAACTTTATTTATTTATTTTTTTTATCAATAACAGAAATCAATTTATTAATGGACAATAAATTTGCTACAACCCAGGAAGAGGTAAAGAGGTTTAACTCTCCCGAAAAAGAAAAAAGAAAAGAAGATTACAATACAGCCCAAAACAATTGAGGGAACCCCTTTGGCTCCAAATTGGGACTTTGGCTTTCGTAGGGGGTTAAGGGATGAGGAAATTAATTCCTTCTCTAATCTGATCTGTCTCTTGAATCAAGTCTGTTTGGATCCGTCTAAGCCAGACAAGAGGATTTGGGTTCCCCGGACCAAAGGGACCTTCTCTTGTGCTTCTTTTTTTAAGTCCCTTTGTCAGTTTCCCTCTCAATAGGTTTTCCCATTAAAGGAAATTTGGTGTAGGTCGGTTCTCCCAAAGATAATGACTTTTTGTTGGGAAGTGTACCATGGGAAAGTGAACACTTTAAATAATCTACAAAAGAGAAGACCTTTCCTTTGTATTTCACCCAACTGGTGTACTCTCTGTAAAGCTCACGGGGAGGATTGTTATCACCTACTAATGTCTTGTCCTTTTTCTGCAGAACTGTGGGATTGGCTTTTTTCATTGTTTGGGTGCAGGTGGAACATGCCAACAGAAGTGTGCATGATCTGTAACCCTTCTACCTTCAGCTGGCCCACAAAAAGAAGGAGAATTATGTGGAGATGTGCTAGAGCGGCCTTGCTATGGACAATTTGGGAAGAAAGGAATGCTAGAATCTTTCAAGACAAGGGGAGGAGCAGCCAAGATTTGAAGGATTGTGTGATGAATAAGGCAATCCACTGGCTAAAGACTTTGGAACTTTTCCATCGCTTTTCCTTTTCAGACTTGTGGAGAAATTGGCTAGTAGTAGCAAGGTGCTCTTCTAGGAAGACTAAGGCATCTACAAGATGGACTCCACTGCCTGAAGGTTCAATGAAACTGAATTTTGATGGGAGTAGTCAGGGCAATCCAGGGTGCTCTGGAATGGGAGGGGTCTTGAGAAATGAGGCTGGAGATATTGTATTTCTTTATTCAGGTCCTTTGGGATTTGAGGATTCAGTAGAGCAAAACAATTAGCAGCCATTCAAGGAATGCAACTTTCAAATCAGTTAGGAGTAGGACAGCTTGTTATAGAAGGGGACTCCAAGGTGGTGGTGGAGTGGTTGTAGAATCCTGAGGAAACCATATGGTGCTACAGAAATGAAAGTCAAAAAATTCAAGTGGTTGATAAGGAATATGTCTGTTAATACACAATGGGTGGGGAGATCATTGAATGCTTTGGCTGATGGCTTAGCTAAGCAAGGGACAAATAGGGAAGTTTTGTTTTGGGCTCAGCTGTAATGTTTATCTTTTCCTTTTCCTTTTCCTTTTAAGTTTCTTTGTAATCAGTTGAGAGAGGCTGCAGCTTGCGCCTCTCCACGGGCTGTTGTATGAGATCTCTGTTTTGTAGGAGAGAAGAATGGAAGAAGAGAGAAAAGAGAGAGAGAAGAGAGAACTGAGAGCAAAAAGATACTTCTAGTGGCACAGCTTTTTTAATATATATACTAGGGCGACAACAACTAAAATAAAAAGGAGTAAAAGTATAATAGTACCCCTGCGGTACTATACATAGGAAAAAATAACAGCTATTAACACTCCCCCTCAAGTTGGGACATAGATGTCAATCATGCCCAACTTGTCACATAAATCATGATGTCGTGAGTGGTGTAGTTCTTTTGTAAAGATGTCTGCAAGTTGATCCTCAGAGCTAACATAGTGAGTACACACTTCCCCTGTGATAACCTTCTCTCTGATAAAATGCTTGTCGACTTTGATGTGTTTAGTTCTATCATGTAGCACAGGGTTAGCAGCAATGTTTATGGATGCTTTGTTATCACAGAATAGGGTCATAGGTCTGTCCACTGTAAAACCCAACTCACTCAACAGATTCTTTATCCACATAATTTCAGCCACTCCATGAGCCATTGCTTGATATTTAGCTTCAGCACTGGATCTAGCTACCACACTTTGCTTTTTGCTTCTCCAGGTAACTAGATTTCCTACTATGAAGGTACAGTAGCCACTAGTTGACTTTCTGTCATTTAGGGATCCTGCCCAATCTACATCAGTATACACTTCAACTTTCAAATGTTCATGCCTTTGAAACAACAAGCCAGCACTTGGAAACCTTTTAAGGTATCGGAGGATTCTTTTTGCTGCTTCAAGATGAGTGGTCATAGGGGCATGCATGAACTGGCTAAGGATACCAACTGCATAAGCAATGTCTGGGTGAGTCATAGAAAGATATAACAATCTCCTTATAGGTCTCTGAAACTGTTTCACATCCTTGATAGGTTCACCTTGGCTGTCACCTAATTTATGGTTAGGATCAATAGGGGAATCAACTGGCTTCACTCTCATTTTTCTTGTGTCCTGGAGTAAATCTAGGACATACTTCATTTGGGAAATGAAGATACCCCTTTTTGAGCGGGCAACTTCAATTCATAGGAAGTATCTTAGAGGACCTAGATCCTTTACTTCAAACTGTGTGGCAAGAAAACTCTTCAACTTTTGGATTTCATCCTTCCAGTCGCCAGTGATAATTATATCATCAACATATACTATCAAAGCAGCAATTTTACCTTCTCCTCTTTTCACAAACAATGTGTGACCAGATTGACATTGCTTGTATCATTTTTGCTGAACCGTTGCATGGAATCTGCTGAACCAGGCTCTCGATGATTGTTTTAGCCAGTATAAAGACTTCTTCAACCTGCACACATTTTGTTCATTGCCTTGAGCCTGAAAACCAGGGTATCATGTAGACTTCCTCTTCAAGGTCACCATTCAAGGATGCATTCTTGATATCAAGCTGATGTAGATCCCAGTCAAGATTAGCAGCAAGAGAGAATAGAACTCTAATGGAGTTCATCTTGGCAACGGGTGCAAAAGTCTCTGCATAATCAACTCCGTACACTTGTGTAAACCCCTTTGCCACTAAACGAGTTTTATACCTCTCCACCGTGCCATCAACCCTATGTTTGACTGTGAACACCCATTTTCATCCAACTGGATCCTTTCCCTTAGGAAGATCTACAAGTTCCCATGTGCCATTTTTATGAAGGGCATTAATTTCTTCCTTCATAGCATCTGTCCATTCAAGTACTGAAAGAGCTTCTGCCACATTCTTAGGGATAGGGACACTGTCAATGGATGTGAGAAAGGCTCGAAAAGAGGGTGAAATATTTTCATAGGAAACAAGGTGGGAAATGCAGTGTTTAGTGGTGCACGATCTAACACCTTTCCTGTGAGCAATAGGAAGGTCAAGGTCATTAGCAACAGAGGTATCAATTGCAATGGGGTCAGGGACATCAATGGGAACCAAGATACTTGAGTGAGTATGATCTGCCCCCGAAGAGTTTAATGGCATTGGAGGTACAACTTCTGGATTTTCCACAGCTCTTGAATTTGGTTGGCCTTTGTGACGACGGAAGAAGACACGAAAAGGAGGAAGAGCAGCCCTAAACCTTTCAAACCAAGCCCAAGGAGACTGTTTGAGACCATAAATAGATTTCTGCAGTTTACACACCTTGCCTTGCATTTCCTCCCCATACACCCATGGAGGCAGAGACATATAGACCTCGGCATGCAGGTCTCCATTCAAGAAGGCATTTTTAACATCAAACTGGTGTAGGGGCCAGTCAAAAGTAGCGGCTAGAGATAACAAAACCCTGACTGAGGTCATCTTAGCTACAGGAGCAAATGTTTTAAGATAGTCAATACCATACATTTGAGTGTAGCCCTTAGCAACCAACCTCGCCTTAAACCTCTCAATAGAGCCATCAGAGTGATATTTAATGGTAAACACCCATTTACAACCCACCGGTTCCTTCCCTTCAAGCGAGTCAACAATATCCCAGGTATGGTTCTTATGCAAAGCATCCAGTTCAGCCATCATAGCATCCCTCCATTCATTTTGAGATAAGGCTTACGGTACAACATGGGAAGAAGCAGATGCAAGAAAAGAGTAGTAGGAAGGAGAGAGAAGGCTATAAGACAGGTGTTTGGAGATACAATGGGCTGTGCACTTCCGCTTGCCCTTGTGGAGAGCAATAGGAAGGTCAAGGTCTGGGAAAGTTGTAGATGGGTCAGAAGAAGGCTGACCCGTTACCGTAGGAATGATGGGAGGAGCAAGAGGCTCTTCTTAAGGAGTGGAAACAACCTACCCATGTCTGAATCTCTGCGTTTGGTACCACCTTTGGAGAATAGGAGGAGGAGGAGTTATAGGAGAATGAGGTGGAGGAGGAGGAGGAGGAGGAATAGGAATATCGGAGGTAGGTCTAGTGGTAGAAATGGACACCTCATGATAGGACTCAAGAGGAATGGGAAGAGGAACAGCTGGAGACATAGCAAAGGGCTCTTTAGATTTCTCCCCCTCAGGAGGAATGCTAAAGAAAGGAGTCAACTCAGCAAAGGTGACATCCCGAGATACAAAATGGGTGCCACGAACTGGATCAAAGCAGCATATCCCTTCTGTGTGGAAGCATATCCCAGAAAAACACATTTATGAGCCTTAGGTTCAAACTTTTGCCTTTGATGACTGTGAATATGCACATAGCAAGTGCACCCAAAAACACGGAGAGGAAGAGAAAAGATATACTCATTCGAGAAGAGAAGGCTAAAGGGGGTTTTAAAGTCAAGGAACCAGGAGGGCATATGGTTGATCAAAAAAGTAGTAGTAAGAACAACATCTCCCCAAAATTTTAAAGGAACATGGGATGCAAACAAGAGGGATCTGGCAGCTTCAACCACATGCCTGTTCTTCCTTTCCGCCACCCCGTTTTGTTGTGGAGTGTAGGAACAAGAATTTTGATGAACAACCCCAAAAGTTTCAAGATAGGTGGAGAGGGTTCTCTCAAAATACTCCTTAGCATTATCATAACGGAATATTTTGATACGAGTGTTAAACTGGGTGATGATGAGTTCATGAAAATTTTGCACGATAGCTGATACTTTATCCCTAGATTTCATGAGATAAATCCAATGTAACGCGAATAGTCATCAATAAAAAGATAAAGTACCTGTAACCCCCCATAGTTGGCAAATGATATGGCCTCCACACGTCAGAGTGAACAATATGGAAAGGAGAAAGAGATCTTTTATTGCTTACTGAATAGGAATGTCTACAATGCTTTGCCAGTTCACACGAATCACAATGAAGACTCGATAAAGACACTCCCTTAAACATATCTGGAAACAAATGACTCAAAGCAGAAAATGACAAATGACCAAATCGAAAGTGACATAACAAAATTTTGTTAACAGACTTTGACAAAACTGACTCTAAGGCAACTCCATGAGGTGGTCCCAAAGCTCGATCCGGTGTGTCCAGCAAGTATATTCCGTTTGCCTCATGGCCACTCTCAATCATCATCTGAAATTGCAGGTCCTGAAAAACACAATGAGTGGGAAAGAAGGTTATACTGCAATTCATGGATTTAGTTAAGCTGCTAACAGATAAAAGGTTTGTGTTAAGTTTAGGGGCATGAAGGATAGAGGATAAATAAAGGGTGTCAGAGGTCTTTATGTCTCCTTTACCAGAGATGGGAGAAAGAGACCCATCGGCAAGGGATATTTTCTCTTTGTCAGAGAGAAGGTGGTATGAGCAGAAGAGATTAGACAGGCTGATCATATGGTCTGATGCACCGGAATCAATAATCAAAGGGATTTTATGATTACCTGAAACTGAAGCATGATTTGCAGAAGCATGAATACTTGAGTGAGCAAATGTTGATGAAGATGATGTGTTGTTGGAAGGGTGAGATGAAGAAGCCGTAGCTTCCAAGTGATTTAGGAGCCTCCCATACTTTTCAAAATCCGCCTTCATTGCTGCCAACTGCTCAATGGTTGAGTTCTCTTCACTCTCCTTATTTCCTTCTTCAGCTACTGTAGCAACATTAGCTGTCTTAGGCTTTCCTACTTGATTGCCCTTTTTAGAGCTGTTGTTATTCTTAAACCTACCAGGGAGAAGCTCAGGATGAAGCTTCCAGCAAGTGTCCTTTGTATGCCTCAGTTTCTTGCAATATTCACATATCTGCTCCTTTTTCTTAGTAGGACCCTTTGGATTTATCCAACATGTGCAAAGTGTTCTGTAGGTGGACCCTGCAACTGAACCTGCCGCCTACTCTCCTCACTACTTATCATAGCATATGCCTGTGAAAGAGTAACCTCATGTCTGGTCAGGATATTTTGCCTAATGATGTCAAACTCAGAGTTGAGTCCAGTGAGAAATTCAAACACCCTATTTCCTATACATTTCAACATCATTCTTACTCTTCCATACAACTGTCTCCATAACATCAATTTCTTACCATAGGGATTTCAGTATAGAGTAGTAGATTGCTACACTCTTCTCCCCCTGTCTTAAGTATTTCACATCACTTTTCAACTTATATACTCTGGCTACATTCAATTTCTATGAATAGGTTTCAGTAACACTGTCCCATATCTCCTTAGCTGAAGACATCCAGAGATAGTGCTGACTTATATGAGGTTGCATAGAATTGACCAACCATCCTATGACAGTTTAGTTCTCTTGCATCCATTTTTCAAATTCAGGGTCTATCTCTTTGGGTTTCACTTTACTACCTGTGAGATACCCGACTTTTCCTCTACTACAAACATAAATTCTTATATACTGTGCCCAAGCAAGATAATTTATCCCATCTAGCTTGATTGTGGTTACACCAGTCAAAACGAAATCTACCGAGCCAAGGCCTGAAACCGGCACTTGCTTGAACTCACTTCCGTATGGCTCCATTAATAAAACGAAAATCAAAGGACCAGAAATTTTGTCTGTATAAACTTACTTGAAGTCAAACCAGAACCCAGATGCTTGAAAACTATGGTTTTACTCCGTCCAGCTGTTGGGGAGAAAGAGAGAAGATGTAGCCTCTCCTACCAGACCTTCCCAATCTCTTCCAAACCTGAACCACCCTCCTTTAGGAGTCACAAGACACCTCCCAAGCACAGAGCGCCACACCCAAGCTTCACCTTTACCTGTACCTTCGAAAATCTCTAATCGGCTAGGGTTTTGGGCAGCAACAAAACAACACCGCTTTTTGGCAATATCCAACCAGATTTAAACTCTCCAAACCCTCTACCAACTAGGTCAGAGATCCTCTGTACTATAGAGAACCTATCTCTCCTTACACTCTCTTAACCTAAGGGTGTATGGGAAAAGAAGAAAGGAAAAAAAAAGAAAGAAATAGACCTGCTCTGATACCAAGATGCAAATCAGTCCTCAAATATTAGGTGTAAATTTGAAGATTAGAAGAAAAAGGAAGAAGAGAAGTAAGAGCAGCAATACAAGAGAAGAAGATGGCGAAAAGAGAAGGAAGAAGAAGAAGAAGAAATCGAATCATCTCTCCTTTCTCCTCTAACCCTTTTTTTATTAAGAATTAAAGTTAGAGTAATGACAAGTATGCCCTTAAGTGGGTGGCCAGCTAGGCAGTAACATAAAGAGATTAAAGAAAAAGAAATAATAGGCCCATTAGCCAACAATAAAAGAAAAGCTATTACAAGAGAAGATACTAGGGCCCATTCGGCCCAGTCTCTTTACAAGTACACCACAATTTGTCCTTGTCATCCATATTTTTTTGAAGATCCCCCTTCTTAGAAGTATTTCCCCCACCAGTAGTAACACTCCCTTTCGTTGCCAACACAACTGCATCTCTTCCAGAACTGTTCATCAAATTCCTTCTGCTTTCTTTTGATTGTACAAGAGCATAAATTTATTGAACTGATGGAAGATCCTTGCTACCTAGGATTTGGACTCTGATAGATTCATATGTAGGGCTCAAACCATGTAAGAAAGCAAACATTCTTTGCTGGGAGACGAGTTTTTAGTACAGTTTTGCATCTTCATCACACTTCCAGTCCACACTCTGATAATGATCTAACTCCTTCTAGACAGAGGTCAAGTTTGAGTAGTACACAGATAGACACCTCTCCCCCTAGACATAGTGTTGCAGTTCCGAATATGTTGATTTTTCTTGTTCCCAGATCTTATTTGCCGTTTCAGCCCACATGAAATTCCTTCTTATTTGAGGTTGCATAGAAACTAAAAGCCAAGACATGACCATGCTGTTTTCTTGGTTCCATCTGTCATATTCAGCACTCCCAGAATGTGGTTCTTTGATTCTCCCATTAATATAACCTATCTTTCTCCTTATAGTGATTACAACTTGATCCCTCTTGACCACTCTAAATAATTTAAACCATCAAGAGAAATAACAGCCATGGGAAAAGATAGGTCCACACCCCCACTCATTCCATTCAGCATTGAGGAAACACCGGATGTAGCAAAATCTTCACCACTCATGATTTGAGATTAAAAAACAATTCTTAAATGGGGTGAACAGCCTTAAAGAAATTCAACACTGAGGGGGAACGGATTTTTTTTTTCTTCAGAAACACACCTCCTTTTGAAAAAACACAGGTGCTGTTACAGCACTAACAGGTCATCCCTTGACTTACAAGTTCAACACAAGTGTTGCCACAGTGCATATAGGTCATCTCTTGACCTACGCATCAACGGGACTGCTGTTACAGCAAGTACTGGTCACTTTTTGACCTTCAGTTCACCATAAAAGTTGCTGTTGCAGCACACAAGTGGTACTGGTCACTTTTTGACCCACAGTTCACCATAAAAGCTGTTGTTGCAGCACACAAAAAGGTCCTCATGACCTACAGTTTCACAGGGATCAGTCGACCCCACAAAAAAGGAAAGAAAGAGGTGCTGATCACCTCACACCCAATCGGCAGACCTAGTACAGGTTCTGCCCTGGCACACGACTAGAAAAAAAGGTAAGAGAGAGAGAGAAAAGTTACTTCAGTGTGTGAGATCTTCAATCAGCCAAACAGCAGATGAGGGCGGCAGATCTGGAAATCTGGTGCGAAGAAGAAAAAAAACTGTTCACTCAACTCCTCCTTTCAGATCTGATAGTCCCGCTTTGATACCATGTTATGCAGGAGAGAAGAATGGAAAAAGAGAGAGAAGAGAGAAAAGAGAGAAGAAGAGAGAAAAGAGAGAAGAAGAGAGAAGAGAGAACTGAGAGCAAAAAGATACTGCTGGCGGCACAGCTTTTTTAATATATATACTAGGGCGACAGCAACTAAAATAAAAAGGAGTAAAAGTACAATAGTACCCCTGCGGTACTATACATAGGAAAAAATAACAGCTGTTAACAATCTCCATTATCTTTTGAAGTAATAAAACTATCTTTATTCATAGAAAAGAGGGGCTTGTGTGAAATTCTGATAAAATATGATCTTTTGCTTATTTAAGCCATTGATTGTGTGGGATTGGGGTTGACTGAGAGCAGATATTTTGTTATGAGTCTATAAAGAGATCAGTCATGTATCTCTTGTTCTCATAATGGACATTTTCCCCTCTCTTCCCATTGATGTAGGCTACTGGTGGTTTTTTCCCTATTTCTTCTTGATTTACTTTTCTCTTTTGTGCTGGTTGATAGTATGAGGATAAAATTATGTCATGATATTTGGTGTGGAGATTGACCCCTTAAGGAGAGTTCCCCACTCTGTTTGGGATTGCACAGAACAAAGAATGTGTGGTTGCCGAGTCCTTTTCACAGGAAGGAATTATAGGCAAGTTGTGTCCTGTTTTTAGAAGGGACCTGAATGACTGGGAGGTAGGGTATGGATGGAGCTTGTGATCAGACCTGTGTTTTGAGAAATAAATAAATAGAAATCCTGGTATAATCACAGGATACAAAAGTACAGTAGAGAAGAGTGTAGAGAAGAAGATTATGAAGAGAATAGGGCTTCACCCTTCTCTCCAACGGCCTACTCAAAATGGATTTAAAGTGAGTTACAAAGCAATTGGCTATCTCCTCTTGTGACTCAATTTCTACTCCTTCAACCTCAATCTTGGTTACAAAATTTTTTCTCCTTCTCCCATTGGCCATAGCATGAAAGAACTTGATATTCCCATCCCCTACTTTGATCCATTGATGCCTAGATTTTTGCCTCCAATATATCTCTTCTCCCAATAGAACCTCTTCCAAATCCTTCTTCAACTTCCATCTCAATTCTCTTTCTTGTGCACTCATGGCCCTTTGATCTTCCTTTAAATCTAAATCCTCGATTTGGGATGTCAATCTGGCTTTTAACTCTTCCAATCTCCCAAATTCCTCTTTGTTCCAATTTCTTATTTTGGATCTCAGACTTTTTAATTTCTTGTGGAATCTAACCCCATTCCACTTAACTCCCCTAATCTCTTCTCTCCACCACTCCTTCACTTTATTCAATAGAGTTACAAGGAGTTTGTGGTCAAAGTTTTTGGGGCTATTTGAAGTATAGTTCTGCTTCCTAAAAAATCGGGTTGCCTTGTTATGGTGTTGGTGGCTAAATGGTCAATTAAAAGAAGGAAAGGTTGTATGGGGAGCAGGGCCTGCAACATTGGTTTAGAGTTTAGACAATATGGTTGGAAAAAACAAGAGAATGCTTGAAAGTAAATTTAACACAGAGGAACATTTATTGAAAGGTTTATGGGTAGTTTGTATTCTTGCATAGGAACACACAAATGTTTCACGAATAAACCATAAAGTTCTTTTTTTTTTGAACTTAGTTCTCTTTTTGTATCCATGAGCACAAAATAGAAGATGTACAGAAATGACATGGGGACTGCACAATTCCTTGTGTAGATTTTGGTTTTTTTTTTGTGGCTTGGAGTAAAAAAAACTTTAGTTTTTCTCTAAAAAAACAAATGAAAATATTTAAATTTAGATAGATCGACAATCCTAAGGAGGTTTCGGATGAAAAGGTTTGGATGCGATTCTAGCGAGGTATTTGTGTCCTATGAGGTGAGTGTATGGAGGGGAATATGTTCCTTCAATTTTGTTAGACACTGTATGCCCTTAGCTCCAATCAGCATGATGTACATTATGACATTTATTGTAAATGAATAAAGTACATATTTGATTCATGTTATTATGGTGTGTTTCTGTGTAATACCCTTAAACTGGACACATATGAGACTCGTGTTAGTTTAGAATCTTCACAGCCGTTGGATAGATCTGGGGAGATTTATCCTGCCAAGGTTGACACTGGTGTATTGCCAAGTTGGTTGGGGTGGCTTGTCTCAGCTGCCAGGGTGAGACCTAAGGTACATGTAGTGTGCATTTTCTTGAAACCCTGAACCAGACTAAAATTCCAGTACTGCCTTGGACCTTGGAGATGGGAAAAATTGGAATGTTACACCTGACCCCTAGACTCAATTATGATACTGCACTAGGTGTTGGATTGGGCTGTCTTTGATATGCCAATCAGTGAATTCCTTAGAGGGGGTCAAAACCTGGGTATGTTGGGATAGTCTGAGAATTCATCTGAGTGGGTGATCATAGTGATAGGATCAGCCTCTTTGTCGGACAAAGTGAATGATCGGGTATGCACTCTCTCTGATGGAAACCTAAACTGTCGCCAGTTGATTTCAACCGTTGAAATTTATTTTGCAAAATATATTTTCTATAGAGATATACATATATATATTATGGTTTCAAAATGCTTGCAAAATGTTTTAATTCTCGGGATCCATGTGAGTAGAGAGTGCAACACTGCACCTTGCAACCGAGGGAGATGTCATCTCTTGTTAGGCAGTGTTTGATCATTATGGGCTGAGAGGTTAAGTGTAAGACCATTGATGATTATACCTGATGGGCTAATCTTGCATCTGCCCACAGTCTTTGGGCCTTCATAAGATGGCTGGACCCATTTAGTGTAAATGTCAGGCCTATTAAGAGCCCATAGTGATGAACTTAAGGGTTCACTGTATTCAACAGTGAATTCAGTTAGGCCTTTTAACAAAGGCTAGGCTGAACCAATGTGGCTGATGTGTAGATCAATGATAGGGTCCCACGCCATATAAAGAGAGCCAAGCTAGCCAGCATTAAAGTGGAAGTGAGCCTGAAAGCTTAATGGTCTTAAAAGCCCATTTCGAGTTGGGTTAATTAGATTAATTAAATAGGGGTGGATCTGGATTTGGATCAGCAGATAAGATAAGAGATTATCTTTATCCACTTAAAGAGTCCAAATCCAAATAAAGATTTAGATCAAAGGAACTCCTAATTTGATTAGGAATGCTGATCTTTATATGTAGATAAGATAAGTGATTATCCTTATCACTTAAAGAGTCCAGATCCAAATAAAAGATTTGGATTGGGAAACTCCTAATGGGATTAAGAATTTTTCTCTTTAAGGCTATAAATAAGAGGGCAGGGCGAACCTCCAAAGACACATTCGCTGAATACAGAGAGAAGACAACACAGTTAGACTGCTCTTGCCTTTTGCTCTTTTTCTTCTTGCTCTTGCCGCCCCACCCTGTTCGATCTCCAGTTCTTGGATTGGACCATGATTTGATCTTGATATTGTTTCTTGCCAGAAGAAACAATTTAGAAGTTGTGCTCACTGTCCTATTCGATTCTTGCTGAAGAGTCACTAGTTCTTGGTAAAGAATTACCTGCTAATCCTGCTTCACCCTAAGCTGTGTCATCTTCAGTGGAGGGAGGATTTGGTACTCTCTTATGGGCGTGAACACCTACATTGGGGGGAGCATTCTTGCGTGGATTCTGTATCGGGTATATCCCTCCCTTAATTTGGTTTCAGATTTGGTCCGGTTTGGTTACAAGAACGAACCTTGAAAATGCAGTTTTCTAAATTGGGAATAGGATTCCCGGATGGGAGTAAAGAAAATTTGAAATTTCGCCCAACCTTCCTGTGGGGTTCGGCCATCAATATGATGGATATCCCATCCCTTCAAATTTATTTTGGGGTTTACTAAATTTAAGGTAGGGGAGGGGTCTAGCTTGAGATTTGGGGAAGATGGTTGGTGTGGCATGGGGAAATTATGTAATTTATGTCCAAGACAATACAGGTTGAGTTCCAAAGACAGCACAGTTGATGAATTAAGAGGCAACCAACTGATGTGGTCTCCAATATTTATAGGACCTTTGTTGGATAGGGAGATTGAAGAGTGTATTTTATTACTGAGCAAACTTGAGGTGGAACAGATTTTTCCAGTGATGCAAGATGGTGGAAAAGAGTGCTGTGGTGGGTGATTCTCAGTTAAACCATATTATTTCTCTATCATTCAGAATCAAGCAAACTATTCTGATATTGGAGGGATTTGGGATAACCCTATTCCTGCAAGAGTGGAAGCTTTTGCTTGATTGGTGGATTCCGATAGCATCCTGCCAATTGATCATTGGAAGAAAGTCTTCAAGATGACCAGTTTGTGTTATCTGTGCAATGGCAATGAAGAAGATGAGGCATCTAATTGAATTTTTTGCAAAGATGCTGATTTTCCTTGGCACTTCTTCAGTTCTTCTTTTGATTGTTCAGGTTACAAGCATTTAGCCCCATTGTTCCAAATAAAGTTGTTTCATCATTCTGCACATTCAAGGTGGCAAGAAGGCCAAGATTCTTTGGAGCTCTATTCCTTTTGCTTTGTTAGGGTATTTGGGGAGAAAGAAATAGAATATTGTTTTATGAGGATTATAGAAATATTTAGAGAATATTCATTGTCAACTAGATAGTGGACTGGACTCTAGTACTTGTAGAATTTTTGGGTGTGGCTAGATTTCTGGTGCTAATTTCTAGGATACTGTTGAATTGTGTTGATCATGTTTTAACATAGATATTTCTAAAAGCTTCTCTCTTCTCTTTGTATCTTTATTGTAGTTTTGGGCTTCTATCTCATCACCCTTCTTGACTTGTATTCTTTCCGTTATTTAATGAAATTTATCTTTGATTTATTACAGAAAAAGAAATCGATCCAATTAGTTAAACAGGTAGAAATTATGACATTACCATTGAAACCCAAAAAAGTAAATTTAAGATATCTTTTACATGAATGGGGGTTTGTGTATCTACTGATTGCATCACCTAACATGTTTAAGCATTTCCCTAGGGAGGGGCAGTTGAGATATATGGCCTTGCTGCCCCACTTCTAGTTTTTGCCAATTTTTCTCTTATGACCCCTCCTGTGAGATAGGGGTTAGGCTTTTAAGCTTTTTTCAGGTCCTTTCTTCCTTTTTCTAAACCCATTGGCTTATTTTTAGGTTTTAAAAAAGGCTGAAACTGATCTAGCCAAGCACATATTGTTGCATGACGATAGAGAAGGTCCATGACCTATGCCTCATTGGCATTTGCCTCTTCCTAAAGGCCCACAACATACCAAACAAAAAAATGAAAGATCCATTCCACCTAGATAATACGCCTTCCAAACTCACTGGCTAAAGATTCCCAATTGTGCTACCATCAAAATTCAATTTGAGATCTTGGGAGAACTGATGTTCCTTTCTATTTGGGTTGCAATGAGTTTCAGTACTTCAAGCTAAGTATCTTGTTAGAATGTTCAAGCTAATGCCATGAAACTCATGCAAAAACTCCACAAGATCAGAGAAGAATTGATCCTATCCTTCAAGATGTAATAGGATGAAGATTTGTTTCCAAATGGATAAATTTTGTATTATTTACTTCATCTCATTTCATCCTTCCTTTGTGAGTCTAACTTTGTTTCCATGTTTCCATGCCATTCAGATTTGTTGTTATCGACCTTTCAGCTGGCCCTTGCACATATGGAAAGATAGAAACTGAAGAAGGAAGTGTCAGTTATAGAACTCTCCCTCGGTTATGGAATTTAATCTTCCCAAGAGGTCCAGCTGGTTCCAGTGCTCACTCGACACATGATATTTTTATGGGACAGCTTGCAGCTCTAGTATCAACTACCATTGAGCATGTCATAGCTCCAGATGTTAGGTATTTTGTATTTTTAGTGACATGCAAAATGACAGCATGCATTATTTAACTCATTTCGTGAATTTCTCCCATTTAAGTTTTACTTTGCAGTAAAACCAGACAGTAAATTATATACTAATCTCTGTTTGAGTAATAGATACGTTTTGTATCTTAGACAAAAAACCAGACAGTAAATTGTTACATAATCTCTTTCTAAAGTAAAATGGAATTTGAACTGTTGGGATATGTGTTGAAAATTATTATGACAAAGCTGGAGAAATTATGTAAAGGGACTCTTGCCATTTTTTTGTGTTGGTTTTATTCAATGGAGTTCCTTTTTTCCTATATAAACATGACTTTTATCATCTATTGTGTATGCAGTCAACAGTGCATGTGGTTTGGTTGCATTTAGTTTGTCTTTGATGCATTATCTCCTGCATGTAATGGAAACTTTTTCTTTTAATCACCTGTCTTCTAACTGTTTTGTTAAACTGGTTATACGAATATATAAATTCTTGTACATTAGCACCACAAAGGTAAAGGAGAGAGAGACAATTGTTTGAAAATTTGTATTGAAACCCTACTATCCACCTCAAGCTTGACTGCTTGAGTTGATTCATAAATTTTGTGCCCTTGAGATATGCCATAAAAACTTTTTTCTTTTTCTTTTTTTTTTTTTTTGAGAAAAGGTATTGTATTAATTCTGACAAAAAGCATGTACAAGGCCCTGTGATATTCAAATTTGCCATATTCTTTTTTACTTCTCAGTTTGCAAAACGTTTTAGCAACAAGTTCCTCTTTTTTATGTGCCTCCAATAAAAGATTTTAAAAAAAATGTTTTTTATCAGTAATTTGTAGAAATTTTATTATCAGAAATGTACAGAGTAAAAGTGCAAGATGTAGACTTTCTATTAAACACAATATCTACAGGTCTATTGAGCTAGCCCGCAGCTGCTCCCCCACTACCCTGATAAGCCCCTTTTACATCAGAAAAATTTGCTTAATCCCAATGGTTTTCTCCCTTCTACAAGATTTTAAAATAGTTCCACAGGTGGAGAACAAAGAGCTAAAATCTTCTGATGCCGACTCGTGTCATGAGATCTCATTAGGAGAAACATGGATTGAAATGAGATAAATTACAGAGCTTTTTACAGGACTTAGTTTTTATATGGAAGAAGGTATAGATGAATTAGTCTTTGTATAAGCAAGGACTTTAAAGTACTAGTAGCTTAAAAAACTAATTGCATTCCTGCAAATTCTTTTAAAATTTGCAGAAGCTTTAATGTGAAATAGGGTGTCAAAACCCCAAAATATTTAAACAAATTACAGACATGTACAGAAAAGTAGAGTTGACCTTGCTGTTGTGGCTTGTATAATCTTGTATAAGGGGCCTGTGTAAGCTTGGGACAGCATCTTGATGTGGTAGAGAGAGATGTATACTGCTTTACGTCTTACAAAAAAAAGTAGAGTCAATCTTTAACTTGTTCTTGTGATGAGAACCTTTATGCGTTCTTTGTGTAAGGCATCTCCAGGTGTGAAGCATGTTCCTACTTTTGGGCATGATCATCTGGTTATTTTCCTTAACCAATGCTTAAACTTCAGTCACCTTCTAAAAAGTTATTGTAAAATAAGCACTTAAATTTTTTCAGTTGTATTAGTGTTAGGGTTCTACTGAACAAATGTCCCTTGATATCATGTAAACTTAACCTTTGGATAATGCAACTTAAATAAGTTATTGACAACAGGATTACAGGAAACACATTGGGTGTTAACAATATCCATTCTATGTTGCACATCTGTGCTATTTATTTATTTATTTGTTTGTTTGTTTATGCCTTGGTCCTTAATAGGTATTGCTTTCAAGGGCATTTCTGCTATAGATTTCTTACAGCCTCCTTAATCTATTTCCTCTCTCCTGTACTTATAATTAGCTATTACTTTACCGGCATTTTTAAATACTATATGAATATTTTATTTAGTTTATTTTGTTAATAGCATGGCTGGTGAACTCATTGATCTTCTTTATGATTTTTTAACTTCTGTTTGTAAATGGTGTCTTGAAGGATATAATGGTGTTAACTTTTATGGTTTCCATAGGATATTTTCCCTCTCCTGTACTTCAAATTGGATACTTCTATGGCATTTCTTGAATGCTTTTTTGACCTCAGGTTTGAAACTGTTGACTTGACAACAAGATTGCTCATACCCATTATTGTTCTTCAAAATCATAACCGATACAATATACTGGAAAAAGGCCATAACTACAGTATAGATATTCAAGCAATTGAGGCAGAGGTAAGCTGTTTCCTTGTGGAAATTTCTCTGAACCTGCATGTTCTTTTAATATCTCTTTTTATTCATATTTTTTAGGTAAGGCACAGGGTTGATATATTGACATTCTTAAATGGGGGGATGCTGGCTGATTACTTTCACAATTCTCTTGTGTAATGCCATGCTCCATAATTTCTTTCTTATTTCCTCCTTTTTTTCTCCTGCATTTTGTATATAGAGAGGAACTCTGTGGAAAGCATTTGCACCATACATTCTCTCATTTCCCAGGGGAGGGATGCACATGAGAGAATGTCCAAAAATAAAGCAAAAAAAAAAAAAAAAAAACTCCCCAGAAGTTACATTGGTAAAGCATTTGCACTATACAAAAGAATCATGTCCACCCTTGATTTAGCTAAGGCATTCACCATCGAGTTATCTCCTGTGGAATCTATCTAAAATAGCAATTCAAGGAATCCACTATCTCATGGATGTCACCAAGGAAATGAGCTAACTCCAAAGACCAGAACCTTTAACCACAGCCCATCCTATGACATTCTTAGAGTCCCCTTCAACAACAAGAGTGCTGACATGGATAGAAACTGCAATCCTCAGGTCAGTCAATATCACTCTAACTTCAGCCTCTGAGGCATCAGCCACCCTAGCTGGCCCACTAAAGGCTGAAAAAACACTACCATTAACTCTGACGAATACACCCCCTATACCAGCCAGCCCCAAATGACCTGAAAGGCTGAAACACATCTACAACTACCATCAAACTTCAAGATGAATTCAAAGGCTGGTCTTGGATTAAGATCGGGTCTGAGATGGGGGTCGGAGAAAGATGAGTGCAGCACCTCCATAAGACTTCTATCTAAATCACCAAAAATAATCCCTGTGAACTGATAATAAGAAAGCACCCACAAGAAAGTACAAGACAAAATTCCCCCTTTGAGGCCTTCAAGGAAATGGACGCATTCTTGAAAATCCTCTTGTTGCACTCCTCCCATAAGCACCCATTATAGCATGGAGAACAACTTTCCAAAAAAGTTTTTCCCCTAGCTCCCAGCTTGCAGGTTGACCATCGAGTGATTATGTCAACTGTTTCAACTGTTGCTACAATAGTCCGAACAGGAAGAGGAGAAGAAGAAGAAGAAGAAGAGAAGAAGAAGAAGGGTCTGTCGAAAATCTGATGGATTACCCATTCAGTCGACCCCCTTAATCTATATTAGGTTCTAATCATAGTTACAAAGACAGAAATGACCTTACTTAAGTGTGGGGTAGAGTAACTCTAATAACACTGCCACATAAGCAAGTTACTTAATAAATAGAAGAAGACTAAACTACCCCTATTCGGCACCTTTTAACATCCCCCTCAAGCTGGAGAATATATGTCATATAATCCCGGCTTGTTACATAGATAGTTCACTTTCCCTAAGTTTAGAGCTTTTGTAAACAAATATGCCCACTGGTCATTGGAGCCCACATGTTTTGTATTTATCTCTCTGGCAAGAGCCTTCTCTCTCACAAAGTGGCAATCAACCTCTATGTGCTTTGTTCTCTCATGAAAGATAGGATTGGATGAAATATGTAGTGCAACTTGGTTGTCACAGTACAATTTCATAGGTTTATCCATGTGAAACCCAATTTCTTGTAGGAGATTCCTCAGCCACACTAATTCACAGGTAGTGTGAGCCATGGCCCTATATTCGGCTTCAACACTGCTTTTGGCTACAACCGTCTGCTTTTTACTCTTCCATGTCACAAGATTTCCTCCCAGAAATGTGCAATAGCCTGTAGTAGATCTTCTGTCACTCACTGAGCCTGCCCAGTCTGCATCTGTATACCCAACTACTTCAAGTTTTCCTCCTGGTTTATACAATAGCCCACGGCCTGGAGCACCTTTCAGATACTTCACAATTCTAAGGACTGCATCCCAGTGAGGTATACGAGGGTTCTGCATGAATTGGCTCACCACACTAACTGCAAAGGAGATGTCGCGTCTCGTGATAGTCAGATAGTTCAGCTTTCCCACTAGTTGTCTATACCTTCCAGGATCTTCAAATACTTATTCTGTATCACTGCTCAACTTAACATTTGGTTCCATAGGGGTCTCAGCCAGTTTTGCACCTAACAGTCCTGTTTCTTCCAATAAATCAAGGACATATTTCCTTTGGCACAGATTCACACCTTGTTTTTGTTAGACAGTTTTGTATGCCCTTAGCTTCAATCTGATTTGATGTACTTTTGTTATTTAGTGGAAATAAATAAAGTGCATGTTTGATTCATGTTGTTTGGTTTAATTCTGTGTAAAACCCTAAAACTGGACATTTATAGAGACTCATGTTAGTTTTAAATGTTCACAGCCGTTGGATAAGTCTGGGGAGATTTATCCTGCCAAGGCTGATACTGGTGTGCCACCAAGTGTTGGGATGGCCTGTCTCAGCCACCAAGGTAAGACCCGAGGCACATGCGGTATGGGATTACTTGAATCCTTGAACCGGACCAGATTTCCAGTATTGCCCTGGACCTTGGAGATAGATGGGCAAAACTGGAAAGTTACACTTGACCCCTAGACTCGATTATGACATTTCACTAGGTGTTGGATCAGGCTCCCTTTGATATGCCATTCAGTGAGATCCTTAGCGGGGATCAAAACCTGGGTATGTTGGGGCAGTTTGAGAATTCATCTGAGTGGGTGATCATAGTGACAGAATCAGCCACTTTGTCGGACAAAGGGTAATGATCGGGAATGCACTCTCTCTGATGGAAACCAAACTGCCGGCAGTTGATTTCAATCGTTGGAATTTTGTTTTGCAAAATTAATATATTTATATATATATGTACGGTTTCGATTTGTTTGCAAATGGTTTTAATTCCCGGGATCCATGTGAGAGGAGAGTGCGGCACTGTTCCTTGCAGCCGAGGGAGAGGTCCTCTCTTGTCGGGCAATGCTTGATCATTAAGGGCTGAGAGGTTAAGTGTAAGACCATTGAGGATAATACCTGATGGGCTAATCTTGTACCTGCCCACAGTCCCTGGGTTTTTATAAGATGGCTTGGCCCAGGGACCACTTAATGTAAGTGTTGGGCCCATAGGGTCCATATGATGGACTCAAGGGGTTCATTGAGTTTTTCAGTGAATTCGGCTGGGCCTTGTTTTAGAGGCTGGGCCGAACCCATGTGGCTGGTGTGTAGATCAATGCTTGGGTCCCACGCCATACAAAGAAGCCCAACTGGGCAGCAGATTGGAAAGTAATTAGACACTGAACACTTAATGGGCCAAAAGCCCATTTCGAGGTGGGCTGATATGATCACCCATCCTTGGGGCGAATTTGAGATTAAAGTTAGTAAAAGGATTGGGCCTTTAGCCTTATCCACTCTTAGAGACCAAATTCAAATTAGATTTGAATCTGGTAACCTCCTGATAAGATCAGGAGTAAGCTAACTCTATCTGCAGAAAGGATTAAGGTTATCCCCTATCCAAATACTGATTTGGATTGGGATAACTCCTAAAAAGGAGGTTTCTTAATCAAGAAGAAAGGAGGAGATTTCGAACCACCTTGAAGAGGTATAGGATATCTCTTGCGAATTGAGATCAGATCTCATCTCTCCAGGAAAAAAAAAGGCAGTTCAGCTTTTTTTCGTTTTTGAAGATCTCCTTCTGCTGCCGCCATCTGCCATTGCAAGATTAGATCTTTGCAGAAAAGAAAAGTCAAGAAATCTGTTCTTGACATTAGTCTTGCAACAAAGACTAAAAGGATTCAGTGTTTAGTGTTTCCAGAGGATTCTTGTGAAAGATCCAGTGTGTAGGACGCACCCTGCTGGTTCTGTTCCATCCACAGCTATGTCATCTTCAGCAGGAACGGATCTTGGAGCATTCTTTGGGCGTGAACACCAACTTTGGGAGATACTGTTTCTCCGGATCAGGTATATTCCTCCCATTTATCTTTTGGTACAAATCTGGTTTGATTATGGTTCAAGTAGGATCCTTGAATATTGTATTCTAAACTTAGGGAATATGATTCCCAGTTGAGTGAAGGTAGGAAATTTTTGAAATTCGCCCACCCATTCCGCAACCTTTATGGCATCCATTAGATGGATCCTACAATTCTAAGGACTGCATCCCAGTGAGGTATACGAGGGTTCTGCATGAATTGGCTCACCACACTGACTGCAAAGGAGATGTCGCGTCTCGTGATAGTCAGATAGTTCAGGTTTCCCACTAGTTGTCTATACCTTCCAGGATCTTCAAATACTTATTCTGTATCACTGCTCAACTTAACATTTGGTTCCATAGGGGTCTCAGCCAGTTTTGCACCTAACAGTCCTGTTTCTTCCAATAAATCAATGACATATTTCCTTTGGCACAGATTCACACCTTGTTTTGACCTGGCAACCTCTATTCCCAAGAAATACTTTAATGTTCCAAGGTCCTTTGTTTGAAAATGATTTTGCAGAAATACCTTTAGTTTGCCAATCCCCAATTTATCACTACCAGTGATGACAATATCATCCACATAGACCACTAATAAAATCTTCCCAGCTTCTGAGTCATAGCTGAACACTGAGTGATCAACCTGGCATTGCTTGATTCCAAAACTCTTCACCACTTCGCTGAACTTCCCAAACCAAGCACGTGGAGATTGCTTCAACCCATAAATTGCTTTCTTCAGCCTGCACACCTTACCACCCTCCCCCTGAGCAACAAACCTAGGTGGTTGCTCCATATATACCTCCTCCACTAGACCACCATGGAGGAAGGCATTCTTTATGTCAAGTTGAAGGAGAGGCCAATCATACATAACTGCCAAGGAAATTAGGACACAAACGGAACCAATTTTAGCCCCCGGTGAGAATGTCTCCATATAGTCCACACCATACACCTGTGAGTAACCTTTAGCAACAAGTCTGGCCTTCAGACGCTCCACACTACCATCTGGCAAGTATTTCACAATATACACTCATTTACAACCCACAACATGCTTCCCAGGTGGAAGAGTAGTAAGTTCCCACGTTTGAGTATGTTGAAGAGCAGAAAGTTCCTCCTCCATTGCCCGTCGCCATCCAGGTGAACTAAGAGCTTCTTGAACATTGTTAGGTAGGGAAATAGAAGACAAAAGTGAAACAAACTGGCAATGTGATGCAGAAAGACGAGATAATGAAACAAAATTGGAAATGGGATGGAGTGTAGAACTACGTTTACCTTTCCGTAAGGCAATGGGTAGGTCAAGATTTGAAGGTTCAGCAATAGGAGCCATGGGAGGATCCGTAGATGAGGTAGAAGCTGGAGGAGGGGCCGGTGTCGTTTGACGTGTATACACTTGTTGGATCGGTGGTCGTTCAGTGGTGACCTGCACTGGATGAGGAGATGAGTCTACTCCAACAACAGCCTCTAGAACTGAATCACTGACAGGAAGAGGAAGAGGAGGTAAGGGTGAGGACAAGGGTGCTTCATGACTGGAGAAGAAGGGGACAAACTTAAAAAATGTGACATCAGGGCAGACATAGCACTTTCGGGCAATAGGATTGTAACACTTGTACCCTTTTTGAGTCCGAGAGTAGCCAAGGAAGACACATTTAATTGAGCGTGCATCTAGCTTGTCTATTCCAGGAATCAGATTATGAACAAAGCACACACAACCAAAGACACAAGGAGTTAATGGAAACGGAGATAAAGTGGGAAACAAGATGGAGAAGGGGGACCGACCATGAAGAATAAAAGAGGGCATCCGATTAATGAGAAAACATGCACTGAGTACAACATCACTCCAAAACCGTTTAGGAACATGCATGTGGTGAAGCATAGACCGAGCAATTTCAAGAAGATGACGATTCTTCCGTTCAGCCACCCCATTTTGTTGAGGGGTGAAAGCACACGAGGTCTGATGAATAATGCCATGCTGTTCTAAATACTGTTGAAATGCAGTAAGAAAGTATTCACGACCATTATCTGAACGGAGAACTTTGATTGGAACACCAAATTGTGTGCGTATTTCAGCATGGAATTTTTGAAAAATGGAAAATAATTCACTTCTTTCTTTCATTAAGTAAATCCATGTCATTCTTGAACAATCATCAATAAAGGAGACAAAATACTTGTACCCATTATAAATCTCTATTTTGATCGGACCCCAAACATCTGAGTGAACCAAAGAAAAAGGACTCAACATACAACTCTCAACTCTTGGACTGAAGGACACACGACGGTGTTTACCAAACTGACATGACTCACATTGTAAAACTGACAACTGACTCAATGATGGAACCAACATCTTGAGGACCTTGAGAGATGGATGTCCCAGTCGGCAATGCCATTGTAGAGGAGTAAGGGAAGTTTGAAGTGCAATTGAAGATCCACCGCCGTCAAGGTAATACAATCCACTAGCTTCATGCCCCCCACCAATCTTCTTCCTAGTCTTGAGATCCTGAAAAACACAAGTGGAAGGAAAGAAGGTAACAGAACAGTTAAGAGCTTTGGTTATTTTACTAACAGACATAAGATTGAATGGAAACTTAGGTACGTATAAAACAGATGATAAAGGGACAGAAGCCAAGTCAACATTACCAACACCACAAATGGGAGATGAGGACCCATTGGCAAGTGTAACGGTTTGTGGTGTGGAGGTTTCAGCAAGAGAAGAGAACACACCTGGAGTCCCGGTCATATGATCTAAGGCTCCAGAGTCAATAATCCAGAAAGGAGTTTTAGATGACATGCAAGCGATACCTGATTGGGCATATGTGGCAGTGGTATGCTGTGAAGTAGTTTGAAGGAACCGTTCATACTCATCACGCGGAACACTCACCATCTCCCTCCCAGAAGTAGATGTAGATGTGGAAGGAGTTAGGTCTGCCAGTTTACTATCACTAATAGAAACCTCGCCTACTACAGCATGATTAGCCCATTTAGAGGGAGGGCCATGTAGATCATGACAGAAATTCACTGTGTGTCCATCCCTACCACAATGAGTACACTTCCTTGTAGAGTTATTTTTTCTCTGCCACGGCCTCCCCCTGAGTCACGGCCACCCCTACCAATCATGGGATTGCCACGGCCCCCTCTGGAATGACCTCCCCCTCTTGTACTATGTCCACCACCTCTAGCTGTCACAAGTGCTGATCTATCATACTGTGTGGGGTTCTCTGTCTGGCCCAAAGAGATTCTACGAAGTCTTGAGAATACTTCCTCAAGTGTAGGAAGAGTAGAGCCCTCCAATATTTGATCTCTAACTGGTTCATATTCCGACTTCAGCCCCACTAAAAATCTTGTAACATCTAGCTGCTCCCTTTGCTGTTGCTGAACTTGAATATCTAGAGTAAGGGGATGATAGACATTGAGTTCATTCCTTATATTCTTCATGCAAGCATAGTACTCTTCTAATGTTTTGGTTCCTTGTTGTAAATCAAAGTACTCCTGATACAGCTGATATACTATTGTTGTGTTATCTTGTCCAGAATATAGCTTCTTAGCATGCTCCCATATATCCTTAGCCGTATCAGGGAACATTAAGTTGGCACTGATTTTGGGTTCCATACTATTCCACAGCCGTCATGATTTGAGCATCTTCTTGTTCCCAATCATCAAACCCTGGAGAGTCAACCAGTGGCTTCTCATCTCTAACATGCTTTGCTTTCTTCTTTGCCTTGAGAAAAACTTCCACGGATTTAGCCCATGGAACATAGTTCTCCCCATTTAGCTTAATTGAGGTCATTTGTACTCCTAGGTAGTCGGAAGAAATTACTACACTAGGTTTCTGATCATTGTAGCCATCTCCTATTGCTGCCATTGTACCTTTTCACGGTTGTCTTTAACTTTACTTCTCAGCTACAAGCTGATTGATGTTGTTCACAGTTTGATATTTCAGCCCCTATTGCAGCCTCTAAACACCACTGCTGACTTCACACACTTGTTCTTATTCACACTACTACTGACTTCACACACTTATGTCCCACATAAGCATCAGTTTACCATTCACTAATCACAAGTAGAGGCCCTCTTACAACCACTCAAGCACCACAACACAGCCAAATCTGCTGCACCCAGTTCAGACTTATTTAACACACTTAAGAGGGCATTACACAACCACAAGGAGTTCGGCAAGGTCACTGCATTCTGCCTTATACTGTATCAAGAGGGCATTACACAACAACTTACAGCAGCCCTACACATTCGGCTATTACACAACAACTTACAGCAGCCCTACACATTCGGCTACTGCACACACAACCCTTCCTAGGGCAACAATGAACCTAGTTCTCTAGGTTCTACTCAGTACAACAGCTTCTTGTAGGGTTTCCTTGTTGAAGAAGGTTATGCGCAGCAGAGAGACAAGCTGTACGGTTTCTGACCTAGGGCGAACTAGTTCTCTCCATCGACTGATCAGAAACGAAGGTGAAGAGTCACGGACAGTGCTGAGTTGCTTTACCAATTGACTTAGGTCAGGAGCATTGCTCTGATACCATGTTTTGACTGTTGCTACAGTAGTCCGAACAGGAAGAGGAGAAGAAGAAGAAGAAGAGAAGAAGAAGAAGGGTCTGTCGAAAATCTGATGGATTACCCATTCAGTCGACCCACTTAATCTATATTAGGTTCTAATCATAGTTACAAAGACAGAAATGACCTTACTTAAGTATGGGGCAGCGTAACTCTAATAACACTGCCACATAAGCAAGTTACTTAATAAACAGAAGAAGACTAAACTACCCCTATTCGGCACCTCTTAACATAAAAAATGATATTTGGGGGAATCCAATAGTAACTACCACAATGAACAAGATCAAGGAAGAATATATTTTCTGTATTTTGCACTCTTTAGAACTGCATGACATTTTCCAGTGAGTTCAGTGGTCCAATTGTATAATGCATGAAAAAATTTGCCAAATTCAGACTATTAGTAGTAATATGCATTTCATTGCTCTTTCATAATTTTATATATCTTAAGCTGCTTGTTTTGTATTCACCTTCCCTAACTACAAAGACTTACATGCCTTTTTTTTATCAATAAAGATTTACATGACTTCATGTTAAAATGAACTACTATTAAGCAAAGTATCCATGAAAATATAGGCAATTGGATGGGTGACATCATAAAACTAGTCCTGGTGACTTTTTACTAACCTTTGATATTCACTTAGTGAAAAAAATATTTATTCTCTTTAATCCATTACAGTAAGGACCTGAGTTCTTTGAGAACTTTATAGTTTAAAAAAAATCTGTATGAACTTTACCAGAAAGGAAAGGTCCTGTGATAGAATTTCTTGGCAATTATATTGTTAAAAAATTAGCAGTTCTTTTTACTTTAGAAGAAGTTATTGTTGTTCATGATCTAAATCAGGGAAATGGAAAACAGTTCTTGTAAACAATAATTATACATGCAGAAGATAACTGATAAGAAATTGGTAAGAAATATCAGTCAAAGTATATCTGTCACCTCACCTCTTCTTTCTTCTTGTGTGCTTCATAACAGTAAGTTCTCTTACTCCTTGCATGATATTTTTTATGTTTTGGACATTTGTATATATGCACTTCTTAGCAGATTGGTGACTCTAAGAGAGTGGGTGACCCTCTACTAATGTTAATAATACTGACCAGATGATGCTTCTAAAAATGTTTTGACCAAGTAATACAATTCATTTGGGCACCTAAGAGAGTTACTGTACAGTTGACCAAGTAATACTGGCCAGAGGATGCTTCTAAGAGAGAAGTTATTATTACAGTTGGCAAACAGACTAGTAACTTTAACTTGCAATTGTCAAATTGGTCAATAAACATTGATTTTGACACCAAGAAATTGTAAGCTCTGGTCATTGGTATTCTTGTGGAGATACTGGTTGTTTCCTTTCCTCTTTTCAGTATGTATTTTATACAATTACCTTGCATGACATTAAAGAGTGAGAACTTCCAACAGGTGGACTAATGAAAAGAATTCTGAAAGGGTAGGATAATTGAGGCTTTGCATTGGCATACTTATAACAAGTACCAGTGTTTTAAAAGGCGTGAGACTCCCCCAGAATGCCCTGATGCATAGGCCAGAGGTGCTGACACCTCTGTGGCATGTGCCTCATTTGCTTTTTTCATGAGGCGTGCTAGAGGCGTGTGCCTCATCTGCCTCATGCACACCTCATATAAAAAGGGAAAAAAAGAAAAATAAAGAAAAAAAGAAAGGAAAGGAAAGGAAAAGAAAGGAAAAGGAAAGAAAGAAGAAAGAATGAAGAAAAGGGAAGGGAAGAATAGATAAGGGGAAAGAAAGTGCATCTTCATTCTTTTTAATAAAAAAGATTTTTATTAAAAATAAAGAAAAATGAGATCCTCCTTCCTTTTCTTCCTCCTCATCCCCTTCCTCTTAAGGAGGCTTATGCCTCTTACGTTCTGAACTACCTCACGCCTCTAGGTAGTAGAACACCTCATATCACAAGTACTCTTATTGAATATTTATCTTATTAAATTGTATACTTAATATTTTTGAGAACACATGCTTTCCTCATAAAAAGAAATTTAACAATTTTGTAGGGTGCATTTGTTTTATCTTCACCATATCTTTTTCTTTTTTAGGTAAAGAAGATGGTCCATGCTGGCCAGGAAGTAGTAATTATTGGAGGTTCACATGCATTACATAACCATGAAAAACTGGCTATTGCTGTTTCAAAAGCAATGCGAGGTCATTCTCTGCAAGAAACAAAGAAGGATGGTCGTTTTCATGTTCATACCAAGACATATTTGGATGGTGCTATTCTTAGAGAAGTAGGTATCTATACTATGTCCTCTGTTGCTTTTCATCTGTTAAACTGTGACTACTGGATGTGTCAAATGTTTATTGCTGTTGCATGATGCACCATTTGACTTAAAAATCTACAATTTGCAAGGTTTTTAAATTGAGTTTTACAAATAAGGCATCTCCAATAGGAGCCATTGCTTTGTGCTATGGTAAAATCTCAGGCTAACAAGCATAAGAATGCAGATTCAAGTCTGAGAGTGGTCATTAAAATGGACTTTCCTAAATGTATGAAGGGTCTTATGAGACATGAGTCAAGTTTTGATATCCCGTGGATTCTTGAGGGTACTTATACATAACATTTTCCTTTCTCATCTTATTTGACAAATGAACTAATATACAAAATGAAGGCTGTTATTATTATTATTATTATTTTTTATATGTAAAAAGATTGTATATTAATAGTTGCAAGAAGTAAAGAATACAAGCATCCCATGGAGAGGCATGAGATGCTACCTCTCACTTGGACATTAGAAAAAACAGAATCAATTACAACTGAGCCCAATACAAGCTGTCCCTGTTTACTCTTTGTTTAGCTAACCCATCTGCTATAGCATTAGCTGTTCTCCTAACCCAATTTATTCTCATGTTCATGTTCAAAATGAAGGCTGTTATTCCTATAAAACGTTTTAAAGTAACAAATATAAATTTCTAGACCTTTTTCTATAGGTATATAATGTCAGAAACTTAGAATTAAAAAAAGAGCATTTTAGTAGTTTACACCTTTATATAAATGCATCTTTGAGTCCTTGTTTTCTCATCTTTCTAGGTCAGATTCCTAAACATTATTGGATTCTGATTCCTTCTTCTATGTCCATACAATATTGGCTAAAATGCTGGAGGTTATGTCTGTATACTGTCCACCCTTCCCCAGAACCCAATTGTTGGGACCAACATTGGGTAATGGTCTTTTATATAAGATATCTCTTATCGTCATTGTGAATACAGATCTTATTCACATTGCAAGCTTGCATGGTCTGTTATGTAGGATTTACGGTTATTGTGAGCACCAGGCATATAGGCCATGCCATATTTTAGTTGCTATGTAATCAAGATATTAAATTCATGGTTGTCAGGTGGTATAGACAATTATAGGTGACAGTGGAGCATCTAGTCACCTAGGTGAGAATTTAAAAAATGAAAAAAAAAAAACTAAGCTTGAGGTTAGTTCCCTACTTTTACAAGGTTATAAATTGAAAGATTAATGATGATCTTTACTCAACTATACTAAGCCTTGTTCAACCATATGTGGTCAACTATATGAATCCTGTTGCACCATCACTATGTTCAGTGGCATATCAATACAACACTCCTTTGTCCAGGCTTCACAAAAGACTAAGAGCACTCTTTACTAATAATTTTGTTTTTAGATTTTTGTCTTTAAACATGGCAAACATCATTCTAAAAGATAATAGCATTTTAAATCTATTAATTTCAAATTTTCAAGAATAACATACTATATAATGATTATATAATAGAGCAGTTTCATGTAAAAAAATATTAACCAAAGAAGGTTTTAATTTTATGCTAATAAAAAACTTAAGAGATAAATGAAAGGGGATAAGAACAAGAGGAAGAGGCGCAGAGCTTCTGTTCTATTTTGTGTATGTGTCACAAATGGTGAATAAGACAAGACATAGATCTTGAGAAAATGACATTCAGATAAAAGCATGATACAAGCATATTACATGGGATACCTGTACCTGTATCTGTGCCCAGAATTTTAGGAAATGGAGGGTGATATCTGTTGTAATGTGTAGCGGCCTGTGTCCTAGTAGGGGCATTTCTGCCCTTTCCTCTTGTATTTTTTATGAGCTGTTGTCCCAAGCATATATACTAACTTAGGCATCGCCAGCTTTAATATTGAGAACACAATATTTTTTTCCTTTCTTCTCTCTTCTCTGTCGAACTACATGGTATCAGTTGAAAAACAGTCCTAGAAGTATGGGACTGTGCTAGAAAACCAGAAAAACTAACAAGAGAAGATTAAGAAGAAGAGAGAGAGAGAGAGCTGCGGCAAGGAGAGTTAGAGGATGAGGAGTTCGAACTTAACCTCCCTCTAACACTCTAATACTCATTTATTAAGTTAATCTTTTAGTAATTACAAGAGAGGTCCTTAGTTGGACAAGAAATTACAAAAAAGGAACATAGAAGAGTATGGGCCCAGAATAAGGCCCATTACAGAGAAAAACATAAAGATAATATACAGTAACAGCCTATGGGCCATTCGGCCCATCTTCTCTACACTCCCCCTCAAGCTGAGCATAGATGTCAATCATGCCCAGCTTGCCAGTGTCATGCGGAAGCCTTGCCTTGGGAAGTCCTTTGGTGAGGAAATCTGCCAATTGTCCTTTAGAGGTAATGAATGAAAGACACACTTCACCTGAAGAGACTCTTTCTCGAATAAAGTGTCTATCAACCTCACTATGTTTAGTTCTATCATGTTGTACGGGGTTGTGGGCAATGTTGATGGCAGCCTGATTATCACAGTACAACATCATTGGCTTGTCATAATCAATCCCAAGTTCTTCCATCAATGACCTTAGCCACAACAGTTCAGAGACTCCATGTGCCATGGCCCTGTATTCTGCTTCTACTGAGGATCGGACCACAACTTATTGTTTCTTGCTCCTCCAAGAGACAACATTATCAGCCACCAGACTGCAATACCCTGAAGTGGATCTTCTGTCATCAATATTTCCAGCCCAGTCAACATCAGTATAGGCTTCGAGTTTCAGATGTCCATGCTTGGTAAACAGAATCCCTTTTCCCGGAGAGCCTTTCAAATAACACATAACTCATTCTGTAGCTGCCATATGAGTATCTCTAGGTGCATGCATGTACTGGCTAATACAACTAACAGCATATGCAATATCTGGCCGAGTCATGCACAGGTACAGAAGCTTACCAAGAAGTTTCTGAAAAACCCCTTTGTCTTTCAACAATGTCCCATCTGAAGCAGACAGTTTGTGACTCATATCAATAGGAATAGCAGCTGGTCTAGCACCCATCTTCCCAGTTTCAGATAGCAAGTCAAGGACATACTTCCTTTGGGAGATAAGAATCCCATTCTTGGATCTAGCAACTTTTATGCCAAGAAAGTATCTCAATTCTCCCAGATCCTTGATCTCAAATTCTGTACGAAGGAAAGACTTAAGAGCACGAATTCCTGAGGCATCATTACCAGTCACAACAATGCCATCAACATACATAATGAGATAGACTGCCAGGGAATCACTCTTCTCTTCACAAAGAGAGTATGATCTGACTGTGTCTGAGTGTAGCCAAATTTAACAAGTGCTGTTCTAAATTTTTCAAACCATGCTCTAGGAGACTCTTTGAGGCCATAAAGAGATTTCTTCAATTTGCATACCTTTCCTTGCATCTCATTTCCATACATTCCTGGAGGGAGAGACATATAGACTTCTTAATGTAAGTCACCATTCAGAAATGCATTCTTTACATCCAACTGATAAAGGGGCCAATCAAAGTGAGCTACCAGAGATAAGAGAACTCTCACAGATGTCATCTTCGCAACTGGAGCAAAGGTCTCCTAGTAATCAATCCCATATGTCTGTGTGTACCCTTTGGCAACTAGTCTGGCCTTATACCTCCCAATAGTCCCATCAGCCCGGTATTTAATGGTAAAAACCCACTTGCAACCAACCGGATCCTTCCCTTCAGGCAAATCCACCACTTCCCAAGTATCATTTTTGTGTAGGGCATCCATCTCAGATTGCATGGCATCTCTCCATTATGGAATCTCAAGAGCTTCTGACACAGATCTAGGAATAGGGTTAGAAGCAACTGAAGAGAGATAGGTAAAGTATGAAGGAGAAAGTAGGTCATAAGAAAGGTGTTTGGAAATGCAGTGTGCAGTGCACTTCCGTTTTCCTTTCCTAACAGCAATATGAACATCAAAATCCGGGAAAGATGGTTCCAAAGAGGTTAAAGCAACACCTGTTGTCTCATCTGCGATTGGAAGTGTATGAGACTCATCTACAGCAAGAGAAACGACCTGCTCATTCCTGGACCTTTGCCTTTGATACACCTTGGGATTGTGGGTAGGACGAGGAGGTAAAGAGATAGAAGTACTAGGACAAGAAGAATGAAGTGACTGGTCCCCCCCTGAATCATTTTGTGAGGACACGGGCCCATCAAGAGACTCAACTGGGACAGGGAGAGGAAGACCAAACACTTGTGACAAACTCTCCCCCTGTTGACAATGTCCTTCCTGAAAGGACCCATAAAAAGGAGAAAGTTCATCAAAGGTAACATCCATGGAGACATATCGAGTGCCAGTCTTTGGATCAAAACAACAGTACCCCTTTTGTGTGGGGGAATAACCAAGAAAGATGCATTTGTGGGCTTTTGGTTCAAACTTATGTCTTTGGACACTTGGAATGTGAACATAACAGGTGCAGCCAAACACACGGAGAGGAATAGGGAAGAGATCCTTGTCTGGATGAAGAAGACTGAAGGGGGATTTAAACCCGAGAATCCTGGATGGCATACGGTTTATGAGATAGGTAGCAGTGAGAACAACATCACCCCAAAATCTTGTGGGAACATGTGAGGCAAATAAAAGGCTCATTGCAACTTCAACAATATGCCTATTTTTTCTTTCAGCAACTCCATTCTGTCCAGGGGTTCTAGCACGGGAACTTTGATGAACAACTCCCATGTCAGAGAGATACAAGGATAAACTCTTCTCAAAATACTCTTTTGCATTGTCAGATCTGAAAATCTTGATTCTGGTATCAAACTGAGTTAAAACAAATTCATGAAATTGCCTCACAAGTCTTGGGACTTCTTCACGAGATTTCATTAGGTATATCCAAGTGAATCTAGAAAAGTCATCAATAAACATAATGAAATATCTGTAGTCCCCCATAGAAGATAAGTGGTAAGGCCCCCACAAATCAGAGTGCACAATATTAAAAAGAGAAGAGGATCTTTTATTGCTCAAAGGGTAACTGTTTCTACAATGCTTTGATAACTGACATGACTCACAATTAAGACTGGACACACTAACTCCCTTAAACAGTTCAGGAAATAGATGACTTAAAGCAGAAAAAGAAAAATGACCCAAACGACAATGACTCAACATGATTCGACTGACAGACTCTGACAAGGTAGATCCAAAGGCAGCATTCTTAGGATGATCAATGCATTGTCCAGGAGTGTCAACCAGGTATACTCCATTCGCTTCATGGCCACTCCCAATCACCTTCCGAGACTCCAGGTCCTGAAAAACACAATGAGAAGGAAAAAAAGGTTACACAACAATTCAATGATTTGGTTAAGCTACTTACAGATAACAAATTAGTATTCAATCTAGGTACATGAAGGGTGGAGGATAGGAGTAAGAGAGCCTTGACAGTTTTCTTGCCAGAAATAGGGGCAAGAGAGCCATCAACTATGGTGATTTTGTCACGACCAGGAAGCAAATCATATGAAACAAACAAAGTGGAAAGATTGGTCATGTGATCGGAAGCACCTGAATCTATGATCCAAGAGATCTTAGGATTACCTGGTGAGGTGGTTGCATGGTTAGCAAAAGCCCTTATACCTGAGTGAACAAATGCAGTGGTGACTGAATTTTCTGAAGGGTTGGATGATGAGGTCACTCCTTCAAGATGGCTGATCGTCTTTCCAAACTTTTCATACTTAGCCTTCATGGCTGCCAATTGTGCACAGGTAGACTCAATTTCAGCATTTGTACCCGTGGCTGCATTTGCACTCCCTGTCTTCCTACCATCATTTTTCTTCTGAAATCGAGCAGGAACAAGTCCGGGATGTAATTTCCAGCACTTGTCCTTGGTGTGCTTTGGCTTCTTGCAATACTCACAGACAACCTCTTTCTTTCCAGTTCCACTAGGAGCCCCTATAACTCCTTTGGGTTTAACCCCGATATTTGCAAATGCATTAGTGCCAACTCCTTGTACTTGTACCTATCTTCTGCTTTCTTCACTACTGACTAAAGCATATGCTTGTGATAGTGAGACACTTTCCTTGGACAGAATATTTTGTTTTGTGATGTCATATTCGGGGTTTAGCCCAGTTAGGAACTCAAAAACCCTGTTCCTTTCAACTAATTTCCGGTAGGTCTCTGCATCATTGGGAGTATCCCATGTCACACTGCCTCTATTAGATCAGTTTCTTGCCACAAAGATTTCAAGGTGGAGAAATATGCTGCAAGGGATTTCTCCCCCTGTCTCAGATTCTTCACATCACTCCTTAGTTGATAGGCTCTGGCTACATTGAATTCATCAATGCTGACTAATCTGTAGCTGCATTGAATTCACAAACCACCCAATCACTGTGTAATTCTCTTGCACCCATTTCTCATAAGAGGGATCATCCACTGGGGGAGCTTTCTTGCTCCCAGAGATAAACCCCTACTTCCCTCTGCTGCAAATATGAATTTTTACGGATTGTGACCAAGCCAAATAATTGGTTCCATCCAGTTTAACTGTAGTTACAGCCAACAAGGAATCGGTTGTAGTTCCCGAAGTATGTCCATATTCAGCAGTACTCTTGTTCTCAATTTCTGAGAAGTCCATTATGTAACAACTCCACTTAGGGTTTCGGCAAGCTACCAATAGTATACTGATTTTAAGAACTCAGATTGAGTTGAATCAACAACAAACATAGCAACTCACAAACTCAGTTCAGGCCTAACAGCCGTGAGAACCAAGTTCGGTGGCAGCACTTTCAAGAAGAAGGAAGCCTGATTCAGCCTTCAAGGAACAATCAGCCGACCTCCAAACACTATGTATTCTTGGTTCCCAACAATATTTTCCCAAAGATAACAAAAAATATAATCCACAGTACTTAAGAGATCTTTTTACAAACACTATGTATGCAGCAGTCAACACTCCACTGTTAACAAGTAGGAATCCCTTCAAGAACACTCCGTATAGGTCCAAAAAGTAGCTGAACTAAAGTAGAGGCTTGTACCACTTAGTTTAGATCAGTTTTCAGCAGTTTGGAAGTCCAATAACAGCTGAACCACACTTCCAGAATAACCCAGAAATTTCTGAGTAGAATCAGTCCAGCAACAATGGGCCGAATGGAGGTCTGCTTTGAATGCTTTAACAAACCTACCAAATAACAAAATAACTCAGCAAAGAACTGAGAAAACAACTTACAGTCTGGTTTGAACTTCAAACCAGGCCGAACACTTTGCTCTCTGAGCTAGCTTCGAAATCCCTTTTCTCTGATTTTAAATCAGGCTGAAAAACTTGCTATCTGATTCTTCCTGGTCACCGAACCCTTCTCCAAGTGTATAGAAACTTGGGCACCCTCTAATGATCTCCAAGAACCAGGTGAATGACTGTAAACATTCAGCCCTAGAACCTCCTCATGCAGTTGGCTGAACTAGAACCGCATGAGGGACACGCCAAGCAGTGACCCGCTCTGATACCAAGTTCAAAAACAGTCCTAGAAGTATGGGACTGTGCTAGAAAACTAGAAAAACTAACAAGAGAAGATTATAGAAGAAGAGAGAGAGAGAGAGTTGCGGCAAGGAGAGTTAGAGGATGAGGAGTTCGAACTTAACCTCCCTTTAACACTCTAATACTCTTTTATTAAGTTAATCTTTTAGTAATTACAAGAGAGGTCCTTAGTTGGACAAGAAATTACAAAAAAGGAACATAGAAGAGTATGGGCCCAGAATAAGGCCCATTATAGAGAAGAACATAAAGATAATATACAGTAACAGCCTATGGGCCATTCAGCCCATCTTCTCTACAGTATCAGAGCATTTCTGGTCTGGGCGCAAGCTTCTCTTCTCAGATCATGATTTCCTTCCTTTTCTGGAAATCTGTTTTTTTTTTTTCTCAGATCGTGGTTTCTTCTTCTAGGCGCAACCTTCAGCCCTGATTTTTTTTCTTTCTTCTCTCGTGGTTGCTGTTCCAAGGAGAAGGGTGTGGTGGCAGCCGAATGCAGTAAAAGATATCTCCAGATCTATGGTGACAATCAAATGCAGTAAGAGATCTTTCTAGATCTGTTGTGGCAACAAAATGCAGTAAGGTGTCTTTCTGGGTTTGTGGTGGCAGCTGAATGCACCAAAACTTGATTTTCTGAGGGGTTTTCTATGTGCTGTGGGTCATGGAAGACAAGTATGTACTGCTACATTCACATGTAAGCATTTGACCAGTGTGAATGTCACAGTTTTGAGGATTGTAGGGATTGGTTGCCTCTTCCTCCTGGAAACCGAGGTGTTTCAACTAAAAGTTATCACCTACAGTATTGTTAAACTTTTTTTGGAGACTCCTATTTTTTTTTTTTTTTTCAGACAAAAAACCCTCTATCAGATTTGGTTTTTGAAAAAACAGCAGTAGATTTTCTATGAAAATGGCTACTGAGGATTCAACAACCTCTAGTATTACTTCCTAGCAAGGAAACTTAAATGGGGGGATGGACGTCATGAATTTCTCTATGTCTATTACCCCATTTGATGGTCTGAACTATCTGGAATGGTCCAAAGGCATCAAACTTTATGTTACAGCTAGGGAGAAGGCTGGTTATATAAGTGGAAAAATAAAAGAACCAAAGTCCGGTACTACTGAACATGATTGATGGGATCAAGAAAACAACATGGTTATGTCATGGCTGTTAGGCTCCATGTTACCTCATGTAAGGAAAATTTTCATATGGGCTAACACAACCTATGAAATTTGGGAACAAGCCAAGGCAACCTATTCTGAACAGAGGCACTTTGCCAAGATTTATTAACTTCAGGCAGAATCATCTACGTGTAGACAAGGGCACCGTAGCCTATCTTGAAAGGGTTGAGAGATGGACGCCCAAAGATTGCGGAATAAGGGGCGAATTTCAAAAATTTTTCTCTCCCTTCAACTGGGAATCACATTCCCTATTTAGAAAATCATATTTTCAAGGATCAATCTTGAACCTTAAACTGAACCAGATCTGAACCAAAAGGAATGGGAGAGAATAATACCTGATACGGAGAAGTAATATCTCCCAACGAAGGTGTTCACGCCCAAGGAAGGATCCAAAGACTGCTCCCACTGAAGATGGCACAGTGCAGGATGGAGCAGAATCAACAGTGTTCTTCCCAAGAACTCTGTCCTTCACAAGAAACAACAGGATGGAACGTGAGCACAGCTTCCCTTTTCAGTCCTTTCTCAAAGAACTGATGTCAAGATCCAATCTTGACTTCTCCCACAGCTGGAGATCGAACTGGCAAACAGGGCGGCAAGAGCAAGGAGGCGGCAAGAGAGCATTCGCAGGGTGCAGAATTCTCTCTTCTTGATTTCAGCACTAAAGAGGATCTGATGTGTTTCTTGGTCTCTCTCAAGGCTGCCGCCCCCTCCTTTTTGTTACCTTGAAAAAGATCAGCTCCTAATCCCATTAGGAGGTGCTTATCCAAATCATATTTGGATCAACCTTCTCTTCTAGTGATAAGGTTAAACCCTTATCTTATCTGCAGATTAGATTAGCTTTATCCTAATCCCATTAGGAGGTTTCTAGATTTGAATCACATTCAGATCTGGACTCTCTGAGTGGATAGGATTAAGACCCTATCCTAACTGCTAATCCATCTCAGAATTCGCCCCTTTAATTAACTAAATTAATAGCCCAGTTCGAAATGGGCTTTAGGCCCATTAAGCTTATGTGCTCACTTAACCTTCCTAACTGCTGCCCAGTTGGGCTTCCTTGTATGGCGTGGGACCCAAGCATTGATCTACACATCAACCACATGGGTTCGGCCCAGCCTTTGTTACAAGGCCTGGTAGAATACACTGTTAAAGACAGTGCACCCCCTGAAACCCATCAAATGGGCTCTATGGGCCCAACACTTACCCTAAGTGGTCCCTGGGCCAAGCCACCTTGTAACACCCAGGGACTGTGGGCAGATGCAAGATTAGCCCATCAGGTATTATCCTCAATGGTCTTACACTTAACCTCTCAGCCCATAATGATCATACACTGCTCGACAAGAGAGGACCTCTCTCTCGGCTGCAAGGAACAGTGTTGCACTCTCCACTTATATGGATCCCGGGAATTAAAACCTTTTGCAAACATTTTAGAAACCATAATATATATACTTTTATATCTCATATAAAATATACTTCGCAAAAACAAATTTCAACGGTTGAAATCGGCTGCCGACAGTCTTGGTTTCCAACAGTGAGAATGCATCCCCGATCATTACCTTTGTCCGACAAAGGGGCTGATCCTGTCACTATGATCACCCACTCAGATGAATTCTCGGATTGTCCCAACATACCCAGGTTTTGACCCCCGCTAAGGATCTCACTGATTGGTACATCAAAGACAACCTGATCCGACACCTAGTGCAGTATCATAATCGAGTCTAGGGGTCGGGTGTAACTTTCCAGTTTTGCCCATCAATCTCCAAGGTCCAGGGCAATACTGGAAATCTGGTCCAGTTCAAAGATTCAATTAATCCCACACTGTATGTGCCTAGGGTCTCACCCCGGTAGCTGAGACAAGACACCCCAACCGACTTGGTGGCACCACAGTGTCAGCCTTGTCAGGATAGGTCTCCCCAGACCGACCCACTGGCTGTGAACATTCTAAACTAACACGAGTCTCAATAAGTGTCCAGTTTAAGGGTAATACACAGAAACATACCAAGGGAACATGAATCAAATATGTACTTTTATTCATTTACAATAAACTCATAAAGTACATCAATTTTGATTGAAGCTAAGGGCATACAAAACTGTCTAACATATCTACATACTACTCAACCCTTACATCTGTCTAGAAGGAACTCTACTATTATCAAACTATTGATTGGAGGAATGATGAAGATGCACAGGACTATAAAAAACTTGTCTCCAAACAGCAGGTTTTTGCTTTCTTGCATGGGCTGAATCCGGCTTATGAGCCTCTCCGGGTGCAGATTTTGGGAAGTAGGGAACTTCCTTTAGTTTAGGAAGTATATGCTCTGTTCTAATCTGAAGAGAGCAGAAAAAATCTCATGAATGTTTCTGAGGGGGAACAACATGTTGCCCTAGCTGCAAGAGGGGGTAACACAGGAATGAAAAAGGGGGAGCCAAGGAAAGGTGAAGATAAAGACAAACTGTGGTGTACTCACTGCCAGAAGCCTAGACACACTCGAGAAACCTATTGGGAGTTAGTGGGGAAGCCCAAGTGGGCAACCAAAAATCAAGACACTTCAAAGAAGCCTCCTCATAAGAAGTTACTTCTGCAAATTTGGCCACACAAGACTCAAAATAATCAAACTACTGTTTTTCCTCAAGAACATCCTAATGGTTCCGATCCCAAGGAAGACATCATCAATTTCTTCAGAGATCATTTGGAATTGTATGGTAGGACACTCGGACAGATAGATAGGTCGGTTCCTACCCCTTCTACCTCATTCGCTTCTACATCAAGTAAAGGTGCTTTTGCATTTCATGTGTGTACCTCTACTCCCGAGTCACCTTGGGTCATTGACTCAGGGGCATCAAACCATATGATTGGTAAGTCCAATCTCTTTCAGACCTACACTCTTCTCTTTGGAAGGGATAAAGTGAGACTTGTTGATGGGTCTCTATCCACCATTGCTGGTCAGGGATCTGTATCCCTTCCGGATGGCCTTGTCTTATCCAATACCCTTCATGTTCTTAAGCTTCCTATAATTTGTTATCTATAAGCAGTATTACTCAGTCCTTAAATTGTTGTGTAACATTTTTTCCCCATTCTTGTGTTTTCCAGGATTTAACCTCAGGGAGGACGATTGGTAAAGGAAATATGGTTGATGGCCTCTACATCTTGGAGAATAAAGTTGGTCCTACGGCATCAGCCTTTGTGAGTCTTATGAGTCAGTCTACAAATAGTCAACTATGGTTATTGGCATAATCGCCTTGGTCATTTGTCCTTTTAGTCTTTGAAAGTTGTGTTTCCTGAATTATTCAAGTCAATGTCTATTACTAGTTTATATTGTCAAACGTGTCAGTTGAGCAAGCATTGTAGAAGAACTTTTTCTTCAAATAATAAAAGATCTACTTTGTCTTTCCATGTTGTCTTTTCTGATGTTTGGGGCCCTATAAACATACCTACTTAGAGTGGGTACAAGTATTTTATCAGCTTTATTGATGAATATTCGAGATACACTTGGCTATATCCCATGCATTTGAGAGAAGAGGTCCCCAAGATTGTGCAAGATTTCCATCGCATAGTTTTCACTCAATTTCATGTTGAAGTCCAAATCTTCCAATCAGATAATGCGAAAGAGTATTTCCATCATGACTTAGCTGAGTTTTTCTCTTCTCATGGATCTCTTCATAGAAGCTCATGTGCCAGAACACCACAACAGAATGGCGTTGTTGAAAGGAAGAACTGCCACCTCCTTGAAGTTGCCCGCAGTATGATGGTTCACATGCATGTTCCAAAACGTTTTTGGGTTGATGCTATGATGGTTGCAGCTTATGTTATTAATTGTATGCCACCGCGCCTCCTGCAATACAAGGCCCCACATCAACTTCTTTTTCCTCAATCCCCTTTATTTTCCATTCCCCTACGTGTGTTTGGGTGTAAGTGTTTTGTTCATAATCTTTCTCCCAGTCGGGGTAAATTGGATCCCAAATCTATTCCATGTGTTTTCTTGGGTTATCCCCCTTCCCAGAAAGGTTACAAATGCTTTAATCTGGTCACAATTAAGTACTTTGTGTCGATGGATGCGTCCTTTGAATCTGAACCCTTCTTCCAAGCCTCTCCTCAGGGGGAGAATAGTGTGAAGGAGGAGAGGCAAGCTCTAACTCCTCAAATTCCTCTTCCTTCTATTCTTGACTCCTCTCCATTTCGTGTCTTCTTGAGGCACCGTAAGGGACAGCTGAACTCAAAGGCTGTGGAGCAACTTGAGAGTATACATCCAACACCATCTGACTCTTTGAAGGAAAATCCAGATATCCTTGTTCCTTTTGATATTACTGAACCTATTGCTATTGATGACTCTACTAATGATCTTGATATCCCAATTACTCATAGAAAAGGTGTTCGATCATGTAGTACTAAGCATCCTATTGCTCAGTTCTTGTCCTACGAAAACATTGCCCCCTCATTTCGTGCCTTTTTGACTGCCATTGATTGTGCCTCCATTCCTAAAAGTGTTGCAGAAGCCTTATCTATACCCGAATGGACAGAGGCAATGAAGGAAGAAATTAGTGCTCTTCACAAAAATAACACCTAGGAATTGGTGAATCTTCTTGAAGGAAAAGAGCCAATGAGATGCAAGTGGGTATTCATAGTAAAGCATGGAGCAGATGGGTCAGTTGAGAAGTATAAATTCAGGTTAGTTGCAAAAGGGTATACTCAGGTGTATGGGGTTAACTACGCTGAGACTTTTGCCCCAATTGCTAAAATGAACATTATTCAGATTATACTATCTTTGGCTGTTAACTTTGATTGGGAGCTCCACCAACTGGACATAAAAAATGCATTCTTAAATGGGGATCTAGAAGAAGAAGTGTACATGATTCAACCTCCTAGGTTTGTAACACAAGGGTGTGAAGGGAAAGTCTGCAAACTAAAAAAATCTTTATATTGGTTTGAAACAATCCCCAAGAGCCTAGTTTAGTAGATTTCACTTGGCCCTTCAACAAATTGGGTTCAGATAGTGCCAATCTGACCATACTCTATTTGTCAAGAGAAATTAGAAGAATGTTGTGGTATTAATTGTCTATGTTGATGACATTGTGATTACAGGGAATTGGGACTCTGAGATTAAGAAGGTCAAAGAATCCCTTGATATGCAGTTTGAGGTGAAAGATCTACGACAGCTACGTTATTTCCTTGGTATTGAGGTTGCTCGCTCAAAAAAGGGCATCTTCATTTCCCAAAGGAAGTATGTCCTAGATCTCTTGCAGGACACAGGAAAGTTAGGAGCAAAGCCTGTAGATTCTCCTATTGAGGAAAACCATCGGCTTAGTGATTGTACTGGAGAACCCGTGACATATGTCAAGAAATTTCAAAGGCTGGTAGGAGGACTTCTTTACCTATCAATAACTCGGCCAAATATAGCTTATGATGTTGGTGTACTTAGTTTATGCATGCACCAACATCCTCTCATTTAGAGGCAGCTGAGAGGGTTCTCAGGTCTGAAGAAGTATCTAGGAACTGGGTTACTTTTCAAGAAACATGATCATATGAAAGTGGAAGTCTACACAGATGCAGATTAGGCTAGGGTAGTTGATGACAAAAAATCAACTAGTGGATACTGTACCTTTGTTGGTGGAAACTTGATTGGAGAAGCAAAAAACAAAGTGTTGTAGCCAGATCTAGTGCTGAAGCTGAATATAGAGCCATGGCGCATGGAGTTGCTGAAGTACTATGGGTAAAGAATTTGATTGGAGAGTTGGGTCTCTCTATTGATGGCCCAATGTCTCTCTACTGTGACAACAAGGTAGCCATTAATATTGCTGCCAATCCAATTCTTCATGACAGGACCAACCATATTGAAGTTGACAAGCACTTTATAAGGGAGAAACTCGAAAAGGGGGAAGTTTGTACTCCTTACATCAGTTCCAAGGAACAACTAGCAGATGTTCTTACAAAGGGACTTCACTATCTACGATATAATGAACTATGTGACAAGTTGGGCATGATTGACATATATGCTCCAACTTGAGGGGGAGTGTTGTAATATATAGCAGCCTATGGCCTAGTAGGGGCATTTTGGCCCTTTCCTCTTGTATTTTTTATGAGCTGTTGCCCTAAGTATATATTACTAACTTAGGCACCACCAGCTATAGTATTGAGAATACAATATTTTTTTCCTCTCTTCTCTCTTCTCTCTTCTCTCTTCTCTGTCGAACTACAATATCCTTGTTTCCGGTATCCATGTCCATGTCTATATCTGTATCTGGGTAGCATATCAGTCCATACATAGGTTTTCCATTTGCTTTATAGTTACCAAAGCTTTAATATTACTACAAGTTTATTCATGTAGTGACCTTTACTAAATAACTGCTTCAATCTTGAAATGCTTACTGTAGGAGATGGAACGTTCTGCTGATGTCCTTGCTGCTGGTTTACTTGATGTTGCTGATCCTTCTCTCTCGAGTAAATTTTTCCTTCGTCAGGTTAGTATTGAGTTTGTTTGTGTGTGTGTGTGCACATTTGTTTGTGTAATTTTTGTTTGTGGATATGTCCTCTGCTAACAACTGCTTCATCTTCTCAGCATTGGATGGATGAATCTGATGGTTCTACTGATTCCATATTAAAGCATCGGCCTATTTGGGCAACTTATAGCCCTAAGCGTGGCAAGGATAAGAAGTGGAATGTAAGGAAAGAGGGGAACCTATACAGGACTTATGGAACCAGAGTAGTTCCTGTGTGAGCACAACATACTCTCTTTGATATCACTACCAAATTAAATCTGCTAGTCTTACTACCTAAAATGCCCTTCTATCTACAGCACATGTATATATAATTATGCATATATTCTGTTCTTGTCTTTTATGGGAATTTTTTCTTTCTAGGCATTTTTTTATGAAATTTCTTTCTAAGCAACATCAACATAAAAATATTCACACTTCAATATGTAAATATATGCTTGTAGCTTGCTATTGTATAACAATCAGTGGTTATACATGATCAATTCACTTGTTCAAAAAAAGGCCAAAATTTAGGACTATACCCAGTCTACCATCCCCAAGACCCCAGATAGCTGGGACCAACATTGGGTAATGGCCGTTTTTTACCAGCTTACCTTTTCAATATAGGTGCACATGCACATACACACATAGAGGGGAGAGACAAGAATGAAAAAAACACTCAAACACAGTTAAACTCATCTAAACCTCAACAAAACTATATGGGGTTAGTTACATGAATCCTGCTTCACCTAGGTGGCTGTTAGGTAACTGCCTAACTCAGGCTTTTTGAGGAAGCCTGCCTCCTGAAACGAGAGAGAGAGAGAGAGAGAGAGAATTCCCAAAATCAATAGCTCCTCTTCTGGCTTCCTTTCCTTATTTATAACACTTCCATTACAATTCTGTTATATCAGCCTCTCCACTTGTCCAGTTTGTTATTTGGTTTGTTCGAATGGTTGGCTGTCAGTTACATTACTTAAAGGCTGACGTGGCCTTTTCTTGTACACTTGTCCCTCTATTCCCCTTATTTGTGTCTTAACAGTCCCTCCTCCCTTGAAAGTGATCTTGCCCTCAAGGTCAAGATGTGGAAATCTATTCTGTAAGTCCAAGTAAGGTTCCCAAGTTGCATCTTCAAGTGGGAGACCTGACCATACCACCAATGCCTTTGGTTCGATGTGATGCCCTTTGCGTATCCACCTGAAGTCTGTTATCTGGGTGGGCTCAGTTTGAACTTGGCCATCTTCCGAGAATGATGGGATGGTTTTTGTTGTTATTGCTCTTGTTTTTGGCCATTTCTTTAATAGAGATACATGAAATACAGGGTGCAATTTTGATGTTGCTGGAAGGTCAAGCCTGTATGCCACAGACCCAATGCGTTCCACAATCCGAAATGGGCCGAAGTACCTTGGGCTCAGTTTGTTCCACCCGTGGCCTGCTACTGAAACTTGCTTGTATGGTTGTAGTTTAAGGAAGACTTGCTCCCCAACCTAGTGCTGGACGGGCCTATGCTTTCTGTTGTAAGAGTCTGCCATCCATTGTTGGGCTCGACGGAGGTGGGATTTGAGCTCTTGTAACACCCTATCCGGCTGGAGGAGTTGGTCTTCCACTGTTGCTACTGCTGTAGACCCTTTCACATATGGGAGTAGGGGAGGTGGGTCCCGTCCATATAGAGCCCGGAAGGGAGTCATTCCTGCTGCATTGTGATATGTGGTATTGTACCACCATTCCACCCAATGAAGCCACTTGAGCCACTGACGTGGCCTATCCCCTGCATAGCACCTTAGATAGGTTTCCAAACTCCGGTTGACCACCTCAGTTTGCCCATCTGTTTGAGGATGTTAGCTGGTAGATTTGAAGAGTTTCACTCCCTGTAATCGAAAAAGTTCAGCCTAGAAACGACTCATAAAAATTGGGTCACGGTCTGAGACAATAGAGTTAGGGGTACCATGCAGTCGTGCCACCTCCTTAGTAAAAATCTCAGCCACCATTGAAGTTGTAAAGGGGTGGGAAAGAGGGAGAAAATGGCAGTATTTGGTGAATCTGTCAACAACTACGAGAATGACAGACTTGCCATAGGAAAGGGGAAGTCCCGTTATGAAGTCCATGGATATATCCGCCCACACTTGTGTGGGAATTGGGAGTGGTTGTAGCAGACTTTATTTTTCTGGCAAATGTCGCATTCTGCTATGAATTTTTGGACCGAATTCCGCATGCCTTTCCAATGGAATTGAGTGGCTAGTCTCTTATAAGTGTGCAAAATCCCTGAGTGTCCTCTTGCTGGTGATGAGTGGAACAATTCAAGAAGCTGCTGGTGATGAGTGGAATCCTGTGTTATCACCATTCGATGTTTATACAACAAGTTATTCTCTACTGTGTACCCTGGGTGGCTGGTAGGGTCCTCTTGGACCTGTGAACGCAGCTTGCTCAGTTGTGGGTGTCTTTCAGCTTCTTCCCTTAACTAACTCATGAAGGAACACGTTGGGTCCGTGAGAAGTAATGGAAATAGTTGTGGTTGGTGTGACAGTGCATCTGCCACCATGTTAGTGTGCCCTGCCTTGTATTCAATGACATAATCATAGTTGAGTAATTTGGCTATCCATCATTGCTGTTCCGGGGATAATACTGGCTGCTCCAACAGAAATTTCAGGCTATGGTGGTCAGTTCGTATGATGAACCTCCTCCCTAGAAGGTAGGGTCGCCACCGCTGAACTGCGTGAAAAATTGCTATCAGTTCTCGTTCATATACTGGCTTGGCCCATTTTTGTGCTGTCAATGCTTTGTTGAAAAACGCTAGTGGCCTTCCTTCTTGCATGAGAACCGCATCCACAACTTGGCTTGATGCATCACATTCAATGATGAAGTTCTTTGAGAAGTCTCTAAGTGCGAGCGTCAGCGGGGACAAGACAGTTGTTTTGAGCATCTTGAAGGCTTGTTGGGCCTCCCTAGTCCAGCAGAACCCATTCTTCTTAAGCTAACTTGTCAAGGGGGCAGCAATCAGTCCATACCCTCTGATGAATCGTCGGTAGTACCCTATTAGACCCAAGAAGCCCTGTAACTCCTTAGCATTTTGAGGTTGGGGCCAATTTATCATGCCTGAGATCTTTTCCAGGTCTACCGCTACAGTGCCGTTTTCAACTACATGCCCTAAGTAGTGTACTTGAGTCTGTCCGAATGCACACTTTGACTTCTTTGCAAAGAGTTTATGAGTCCTTAGTAGTTCTAGAGTGATTTGTAGATGCACTAGGTGTTTGTTCCATGTAGTGCTATATACAAGTATATCATAAAAAAAAGAAACTAGTATAAATTTGTGCAAATGGGGTCGAAATATGTCATTCATAAGTTCTTGGAACGTAGCTAGTGCATTGGTCAACCCAAATGGCATGACCAAAATCTCATAATGCCCCTCGTGTGTACGAAAGGCAGTCTTGTGGATGTCACCTTCATGGACCCAAATTTGATGATATCCCGATCTCAAGTCTAGTTTAGAGTATATTGTGGCTCGGCCGAGTTTATCTAGTAGTTCATCAATTACCAGTATGGGGAATCGATCCTTCACAGTAATGTTGTTCAGGGCCCTATAGTCTATACAAAACCACCATTTCCCATCCTTCTTTTTCACAAGTAATACCGGCGAGGAGAGTGGGCTATGGTTGGGTTGTATAATTTTTCTGTCAAGCATATCTTGCACTTGTCTCTCAATCTCTAGTTTCTGAAAATAGGGGTAATGATAGGGCCTTACATTTGTGGGTGCCGTTTTGGGCAGCAAGGGAATGCAATGATCATGGGCACGTTCCGGTGGTAGTTCCTTAGGCTCTTGGAAGATCACTGAAAACTTCTGAAGTAATTGCTGTAGTTGTATGTGGGCTTCTTTGGATCTATTGGAGTTACTTCCTTGGGCTAGAATTGGGTTGTTCCTGTGGGAGTCTATCTGCATTAAAATGATGTGGGCTGGGTCTACTGCCTGCTTTCTTAGGGTGGCGAGATTAATGGGCCCTGGATCCTTGGACATCTGTCCTTGAATATGCACCTGCGAGTTGCCCACTTGAAAGTCCATTGTGAGGCGGGCCCATTCACATATCACCGGCCGTAGTTGCCTTAACCATTGGACTCCGAGAACTACATCTGCTCCACTGATTTCCAGGGGAAGTAGATCTACCTTGAACTCTTGTCCTTGTATCTTCAGTTTTAATCCTATGCATGTACTATCGCACACCAGATTGCTCCCATTAGTTACGTGCACCCGGAATGCTGTACATGGTTGGACTGGAATCCCTAGTTGTCTAACCAATGTTTGAGTAATGAAATTGAGAGTGCTGCCACTGTCTATAAGAATCAATACATGGCGCCCTTGTACCAATCCGGTTACTCTCATAGTTTGAGAGGAGGCAAGACCGGTCAAGGCTTGCAGGGATACTTCCAGATATTCTTTTGTCCATTGCCCCCATTCTTGGTTGTCCACTGGCTCATCAATGTCTACTGATTCCTCGGCGTTTCGGTTTCAAGCTGAAGGAAGAATACTTGCGGGATCTTATAGCGATGGCCCGGTCCAAATTTGCCTCCACGTGCATAACAAATGCCCTTTTCTTGTCGGGCTTGCATCTCAGCCCAGGTTAACCTCTTGGCTGGGTCGGGGCCTGAACTGGAGTTGGCTTCCTTGCTTGTGATTCTTACTCCTGGTCTGGACTCCGGTTTTCCCAAGGTACCCGGTTCTGGATTCGGTATACCTGGTTTGACCACAGCTCCCAAGGGTCGATTAATCCTTCTTGCCCGATTCAGTTTGTCTTCATGGAGTCGAGCTAAGGCTGCTGCGTCAAGAACGGTGGTGGGTTGCATGGCTTTAACCTCCAACTGCAGTTCTACCCTGAGTCCACCAACAAAACTGCCGATCAGTGCGTTTTCTGGCCACCCTTGCATGCGCACAGCTAACCTCTTGAACACCATCTGATAATCTTGGACGGAGCCAGTCTGTTGTAGCTTAGCGAGGCTTTCATCATAGTTTTCAAAAGACAAGACACCAAATCTCATGGTTAAGGCATCAGTGAAGTCCGCCCATGTGGCTCTTGGGTGTTGTCGCCAGTACCACTGGTACCAGACGATCGCCTCTCCTTCTAGGTGCGCGGAAGGGTGGCCAACATCCTCATCTCTATTATCTTCATTTTATGCATGTATTGCTTCTTGATCGACCAAAATTTGCTGTATACAGAATTGATGGCCTTTTAGAGATTTAATAAAATTTTCCTTCCAATCAGAATGGTAACTAATCACCTGATACACCAAAGGCACATCTCCATATCATCCATCCTACTCTAATTCTAGGGCAATTTACTCTTCCATCTTTCTCTAACCATGGATTATAGAACCACTACTCATTGGACTGAAATTTATCATATGCTTTCTCTGGATGAATAAAAGATCTGTCCTTTCTTGGGTTGGCAAGCATGAGAGCGTGGGTTTGAGTCTGATAATGACCACCTTGTGTAAAGAAATGCCAAATGTTAGGACTGTATGCAGTCTATCCCTCCCAAGACCCCATATAGCTGGGACCAACATTGGGTAATGTCTTCTTTTTTTTTTTTTTAATTGAGAGCTTACATGGTTGACCTCTCTATCAGAAGGCCAAACTGATCTCCTAAGATGCTTCTTTCGTGTTGTAGTTTTTGTGACTCGTAAACTTCATCCAATGTTAATTATCTAGTTCTAAATTCTGTTTATATATTACTATAATTCTCATACATTAGAACCGTGATGTTCTTTTTTCCAATTCATTGTGTTTTTTCTGGTCTTGTGACTAAAACTTGATCCCATGATAATTTTCCAATTCCATTTGTATATCACCATTATTCTTGTTGAGATTCAGCAGTATTGCATGATTTTCTTCTTTATAATCATTAGCTAGTGTTATTGGGTTATTAGTTAGTGTTATTGCTCAAGGCCCATTAGTTTATGTTTTTTTGGAGCTGTTTTTATGTTATGAACAGTAGCCGCCCCATTAAGGGCATATTAGTCTTTGATCTTTTTTATGAGTTCATAAGATAATGAGTGGGATGGCCAGATCATTATTGGCTTCTCCCCATCTCTTCTTCTCTTCTCACTAAGAACTTTTTCTTTCTTTCTTCTTTTTCACTGTTCTCAAATCAGATCATTGTTTTCTCTTTTTCTATTGGTATTAGAGCAACTTTTTGGATTGTTCGAGTCTTCCATCATGCAGCCCTAGATCAGACGACTGCATGGTGAGTTAGAGAGCTGATCGAAGACTTTAAAAATGCCCAGTTCTTGGATTTTTTTGGTGGATCTAGAATCCTGTGTCAGATCTTGGGTTGATCATTGAAATCAAGAAGAACTGGAGAAGGAAGAAGAGTCCTAATTGTTATTAGGACTCTATTTTGACATAGGTAGGGGATCTTTGGATTTTTTAGACTTGGTGTTTTTTGAAGGAGGCGGTTCAAGTTTTGGAGTTTTCTGAGGTCTTTGGTGGGAGCAGTAGCCTTTTCTCTTGTTTCTACCAGCTCCCATGGAGACAAGAATCTTTGTGGGTGAAGGTTTTTGGGATCCAGAAGGTTGGTTGAGGCCTCTAAAAGGGATAAATCTATTTTCTCTCATCTAGAGTTGATTTTCTAAACTATTTTGGGAATTATGGAGGGCGGTGGAGTTGAGTACAAGTGTACTAGTGAAATGGAACTAGATGGAGGAGGTGCTAGTGACCCTTTTGGGGCAGGGACCATCACTACAATTAGGTTGGATGGTACAAACTATTTGGAGTGGTCACAATCAACCAAAATAGTTATTGATGCTCGTGGAAAGTTAGGGTATGTTACTGGCAAAGAAAAGAAACCCGAGGCTAACTTTTCCTGGTGGGTGTAGGGGAGCTACATGGTGATGACCTGGCTGTGCAATTCCATGTTACCCCATATAAGTGAAAATTTTCTATGGGCCAACACAACTAAGGAAATCTGGGATGGAGTCGTAGAGACTTACTCATGTTGTGAGAATATTGCTAGGGCCTATTAGTTGAGGAATAAAGTGAATGCTACTAGGCAAGGAGATAAATTTGTTGTAGTTTATTTTTCAGCCCTGAAAACCTTATGGCAGGAGATTAGATCATTTGGAGGCTATGGTTTGGGAGAGTAGTAAAGATGCAACTACTTACTAGAAGCTAGTAGAGAAGAATAGAGTGTTTGAGTTTCTAGCAGGACTCAACCCAGGGTATGATATTGTACGACAACATGTTCTTTCCCGTGATAGTGTAACTTTCTCTCTCAGACATATGCCTTTGTTTCTAGAGAAGAGAGTAGAATTAATGTGATGATGAAGAATTTAAACCTTGAGCAGTCTTCCATGGTTAGCACAGCAAAACCTAAGCCTGGTGGGGATAAGGGGGTAGTGATGGTAATAATAAGAGGGAGGACAAGGACTTGATCTATGGCTATTGTAAGAAGCCTAAGCATATCAGAGATGCCTGTTGGAAGCTTCATCCACACTTTATACCAAGTCGGCTTAGAAACAAGAAAAGGGAATGATAATATGGAAGCGACTGGTGACTTATCTAGACAACCTACCACAACTTCTTTGGAGTCAGTTGTAGCAGTTGTAATTAGGGTCGAGTTGGAGAGATATGGGCGGTTTATGAGTTAGAGAGATACAAGTAGTTCATATGCCACTACAAATTATGCCTCCACTACATGTAAGGGGGGACCTCCCTAGATTATAGACTTAAGGAGCCCCATAACATATAACCAATATTTCCAACATTTTTCTCCTCATACCACCTATGCTTTGGTAGAGATAGAGCATCCACGGCTGATGGCTCCCATGTTCCCATTGTTGGGAAGGGGTTTGTCAAAATAACTAGTACCATTGTCCTGCCTTCTATATTGCATGTTCCTAGATTGAGTACTAACCTTTTCTTTATGAGCAGTTTGACAAAAAAATTGAATAGATCAAAATTTTGTTTGGTTTGAGTGGTGGTGGGTTGGTGTTGGTGTTGTTTTGGTGTAGGGTTATTTATTCTTCTCTTGGGCAACTTATTGTCACCTTTCTTGTAATCTTTTTTCTTTCTTATTATAAAATTTTTATTATTTACTATTAAAAAGACAAACTGAAACACATGAATAGATCCAATGATCAAAAATACATCAGCCATCCTGAAGAAATTCCGGACTATATATTTGGGTCCCTGCATTAGTGTAATATATTATTCTTTTTAGCAAACAATAAAGAGATTATCTGGCAAGAAAGGATTGCCAGAATATTCCAAGAAAAGGAAAGTAGTCTTTCTGAAGTCAAGGAGTGTATTATGACAAGGGCAATTCTTTGGCTTTAAACCTCAACTCTTTTTGAGAATTATTCCCACGATGATCTTCGGAGGAGTTGGGCAGCAGTGGCTTCCACATCTTTCAGGAAAAATAGAATTCAAGCAAGGTTGACAGCCCCTCTGGAGGGTGTTGTAAAGCTGAACTTTGATGGGAGTAGTCAAGGTAACCCAGGACTTTTGGGTATAGGAGGGATCTTGAGAGATAAGGACAGCAACATTCTCTCCATATTTTCAGGTCCAGTGGGAGTTAGAGACTCTACAAGGGCTGAGATACTAACTGCTGTACAAGGAGTAAAGATTGCTAACAAATTTGGAGTGGAGAGTTTGATAATTGAGAGAGACTCTAAGGTGGTAATGGGGTCGTTTTCGGATCCAGATACTATTATTTGGGGCTATAGGAATCTTCTTAAAAATGTTAACTGGCTTACAAAGATATGACAGTCAGATTTCAGTGGGTTGGTAGATCGGCAAATGCTTGGCTGATTCTATTGCTAAACAAGGGTTTTCTCGGGTTTCTTTGTATTGGGCTACTTTGTAAACTGTAATCTGGTTAACTTTGAAAACTGTAATCATCCTTAAAGGGGAGGTAGCATCTTGTGCCTCTTCTTAGGCTGATTGTACTCCTTTTTCTTCTTGATTAATGAAATTATCGTTCAACCATAAAAGAAAGAAATAAAGAGATTTTATTACCTATCAAAAAGAAAAGAAGGAAAACTACATCAGCTATCCTGAAGCACCTGTTGTAACTAATTCTGGTATTAAAGCACCCAAAAACAATTTTGGGGGGACCTCCCTTGCTCCCACTCATCATATCCCTAAGAATCAGTTGGGGGTTTATCTTCCCTCACATTCTTCACTTTCTTCTTAGCTTTCAGAAAAACTTCAACAGATTTAGCCCAAGGCACATAATTCTCACCATTTAGTTTTATAGATGTCATCTGCACATTCAAATAATCAGAAGGGACCATTACACTGGACTTGCATTCACTGCTGTCTCCCATGACTGCACAAGGAAAAAGGGAAGAACTTCTACCACTAGTTTGTCACTCTACTTCACTAATTAGTCACCCCACTACACACCACCGACTGATTACTACTAGGGTATCTATTATCCTAGGTTTCAGCAACAACACTCACAGTAGTTCACCACTTTTAGCAACAACGCCACTGCTGTCTTCCACTTTCAGCATCATAAACCCTCACAATACACCTCACGAACAGGAAATTTGGTTCTGCAACATATCACAATTTGTTTCTCACTGCTACTCTCACAATTGGGTTCAGCAATCATGTAAATGTTTCACCAAATCTGCACTGTCACCATCCTCACACCTGAAACCAGCCCTCTTCGAACTGCCGAGTAGAGAGTTTTCTACCAACCACACAAAACCACAACAATTTCACTCATAGGAGGCATGAAAACCCCCAGAAGAAAACGATCAATCCTTTTTTTTTTCTTTCTGAGAAACTCCTAGCTATCAATAAGAATTCTGCAAAACCCTAGAAGAGTGCGCTGAATAGAAGGAGAAAAGGAGATTGATCTGAACTAGCTATCGTGTCTCTGATACCATGAGAAAATTCAGATGTAGTGTCCGTACGATTTCAGATAATAATAAAGCTTCGACAAGAAACTGTTCTTGTCAAAATAGAGAAAAAAAAGTCCCTTCTCTAGTTGGTCAGACTTTATTTATATATTTCTAAACAAAACAGAATTACTCTTATGCCCTCACTTAAGTGAGAGACACATCAGCTAACTTAAGATCTACTCATAATTACATTTAACATATAGCTTAATGTAAAAAGCCTATACTACCCTTCTACAGCCGACTCTAACAATAACCTTTGGAATAATTCCTCCAACTTTTTTGAATTCTAATCCATCTAGAATTAGATTCTATTTGAATCAAATCAGAAGTAAGAGCTTGGAGTTCTAAATGTATTATCCATAAATAAGAATGCAGAAGATGGATTTTGGGTTTTGGTGAAAAGTTTCGGTTATTTTAGTTATTTTTTCATTGTTTAAATAATGTATTTTGCCTTGCAGATGGTAGTTTTATGTCCCTATAAATATCAGTACCTTTTTTTATCAGTAACAACATAAATATCTTGTAATCTGTTGTGGAACTTTAAGTTGTCTTTTTCCCCTAGGTAAATGGGTGACTAAGTTGTTATCTAAATTACATTTTCATTATTCTACTTAAAGAATAAACCATTAGACCCGTATCTATGTATCCATGTTCATTTTACATCCTTTCCAGCTTTGTGCTATCATTGGCTGATGTTGATGTGGGCCTTATGATGGAAGATGAAAGCCTTGTATGGACAAGTAAGGATGTTGTTGTTGTTCTTGAGCATCAAAGTGAAAAGATACCTCTGAGGTAAGTTACTGATGCATTATAAATATCTTCACTTTGTTGGCCCTCTTCTCTTCATAGGCATTATTGGTGCATTATATATATTTTTGTTCTGTTGGCCCTCTTCTCTTCGTGGGAATTTGTTTAACTCATCTATACTTTGCTCTGGAATTTCCCCCTGGTTCAGAAGTTGTCTTTTCAGGAGCCCAACTTGTTTATACAATTAGTTTAGAATAAAAATTGGTTATATATTTTATATGCACAGATTTTTAGAACATTAAAGGCAATCTCATTATTCGTCTAGTGTACTTAACAAAGCATAATGACAAACAGGATGTCATTGTGTATAATGCATCCAAGTACACACATCTGTTCGGCTATTTGCATGGACATACCATATCCATTGTGTGCACATGTGGACACTGACATTACACTTAAGGGAATTTCTGTCACATTCATAATATCTGACTCTTTGTTTTGGTAAAAATAATATGACTAAAGAACCTCAAATGCTTAGGGTAAATTTTGGATATGAATGATAAATTTATATACTTGATAGTTTTAATATAATCAATCGTTGTTTTCTTAGTGTTATTTGCACTGATTAATGCATCTAGATTTTTTTTCCTTTTCAACTATTATCTCATCATTTATGTTTATATTACATAAATGATATACTTCTAGAAAGTGTAATTTAAAACTAAGATAGCACCGAAGTCCCTGAATTCTAGTTTTTTGGACTTGCTGAACTGGACACTTTTGTACCGAACAATTTCCATGTCTCCCTTGCTTGCATGGAAAATAAAGTTGCAGGATAGTGGATAATGGAGAATATTGTAGTATATTTTAGATATCATGGATACTGTAGTTTGTGCCCATCCATACTTGCAGATCTAGAACTACCCAGCTCAAGAGGCACATTTCCTCACTAAAGAGGATATTTCCAGGTTCCATATGTATACATGGTCGCTTTTGTTTAATCTTTTTTTTTTCTCATTAGCAGTTTTACATTTCATTTAAGAAAATGTCAATGTTTATTATCATTTACTACTGTTAGAAAACATAGAAATCTAGGATCATTGTTATTGTTACATTTTATCTTGCTTTTTTTTTTCTTGCTCAGTTATGTTTCAGAAACAGAGAGAAGATATGCTTTTCCATCACAAGCACAACGCCACATATTGGCAGGCCTGGCTTCTGCTGTGGGTGGACTTAGTGCACCATATGAGAAGGCTTCATATGTGCATGAAAGACCAGTTCTGAATTGGCTTTGGGCAACAGGTTGTCATCCATTTGGACCATTCTCCAACACTTCTCAAATCAGTCAAATTCTTCAGGATGTTGCCTTGGTGAGGTCAATATAACTTTTGCCTCATTTTATATAGTATTTGTGAACTGTTTTCAAATAGTTATGGTGCTCCATCAAAATTTCAATTATTCATAAAGCATGTAATTTAAACTAGACATCTATAAAACGGATGCTTTTGGGCTTTCTCTTTCGTGTGAGTGGAAATCTATAGTAACTCTCTCTTAGACTATAAAGATGGTCTACTTGCAGTCCAGTTGCATGCATGGTGGCTGTTGCAAATGTAAGGGGCGGGGCCTAATAATAATGCTATGACCTATCTGTTGATTGGTATCATGTAGGAGGTACCTGAAAACTACATTTTACCAATTTTTAACTCAAGAAAGAGAACAGTGTGAATGATTTAGGGATGAAACTACAGTAATCAGATAGTAACAAGTCTATTTTGGCCCAAGAGATCTCCGAAATGGAGGGGTCATTGCTTGATATAATGGTAAAATCTTATCCTGACAAGGACGATAACATGGTTTCAAGTCTGAGAGCAGTTACTTTGTAAATAAAGTGCCAAGGGTAGGTCTGTATCCAGTCAACCCATCTCAAAATCCCAGATAGCTGGGATCAATATTAGGTAATGGCCTCTTTAGATCTCCAAGGTTGAAAGTGAGATCAGCTTGAGTATGTTTTAACCCCCCCCCCCTCCCCACCCCCCACTCACCCCACCAATATATGGTGTTCATTGTTCCATCGGGTGTTGGTAGACCATTTTCTTTGGGTGTTTTGTTTCAACTTCATGGAGATGGTATACAGACCTAATTTGTTCTTGTGGTTGTCATTTATTCTTGTTTAACCACGTATAGTTATTACACTTCTACTGTGATTATAATTGATACATATGTGCCTCTCATTGCTTCTACTGCTAGTGGGTGGAAATCTGTTAACATTAAATATGATTACTCAATAAAGGATTTTTTTTATTCCTTTCTTCCCGTTTGTTGGCAGAGGAGCACTATATATGCACGTGTAGATTCTTCACTTCACAAAATTCGGGATACTTCAGAGGTAAGGGTGATCTTACATTCAACCGTTATGTGTCATAAAGTTCGAAATTTCTCAATCCTCTTCTCATTAGTACAGGCCATCCAAGCTTTTGCTGCTGACTATCTGAAAACACCACTTGGAGAACCAGTAAAAGGCAAAAGGAACAAGTCAACTACCGAGCTTTGGCTGGGGAAGTTTTACAAGAAAACCACCACCTTACCTGAACCTTTCCCACATGAGTTAGTTGAACGGTTGGAGAAATACTTGGATGTAAGTCACTCTTAATGTGTATCCAAAAGATTGTTAAAGCATTTTGAAGATATAAATACTCTTTTAGATAATAAGACGTTCCCTTGGATAAACTTGTATAACAGAGTCTTGAGGAGCAACTCGTGGATCTTTCTTCACTGTTATATGATCATCGGTTAGTGGATGCACACACGAACAGCTCAGAAATACTCCAAAGTTCTATATTTACCCAGCAGTAAGTAATCCTTCTATTTAACATATCAGAAATAATCCAATACAAAGAAAATGTGTGCCATGTTACTTTCTAGAGCATGAAAAGAATAAAGAAGGCCATTATCCAATGTTGGTCCCAGCTATCTGGGGTCTTGGGAGGAGTGGACTAGGTATGGTCCTAACCTTTGGCCTTTTTATGTACAAAGTGACAAGTCCGGATCTCCTGCCCATGAGAACTCTGCCCACACTTTTCGCAGCCACACATGGAGAACATCTCATCCTCTGCATAGTTGCAGGGGAAGATGTTCCCAATTCACGGGGGGTAGTGTATTGTGGGTAGGTGTGGGCAGAGTTCTCATGAACAGGAGATCTGGAGTCCAAAGTGACTGCCTGCAGACTAAACCTACGTTCTCACTCTTAATAGCCTGAAATTTTGCCATTTCACCAACTAATGGCCCCTAGAACATAAAAGGGATCAGTTCATATAATTAAGAACATGAACCTGTGACCGAGAGAGGGAGGGAGGCACCTCTTCAACAATCAATTGTGCCACTAGAGAATATGGGCATTTTGGACAAACAAGTACAGGGAAATTTGTTATCTTTTATTTTTTTCTTTCTTTGTTTAATTAATTAATTAATTTTTTTTTTTTTGGGGGGGGGGGTGGGCAGGGGAGGGAAATTTTTGTTGGAATTAGAGTTTGAGCAGGGAGGACACAGAAAAAGACGAATTTAGTAGAGATAGATAATGATAGATTGAATATGAGCACATAACCTGCATGCTAGGTGTCACACCATTGGACTCTACATTCTACAATGATCAACGTTCACTTGCTGGTTCTTCCATGCTCTGATATTAGTAGAAAGGATTTGTATTGATTGTTCGATGCGAAGAATACGGCATCCTTACTAAATGGCTCAATAAGAAATTAAGGGTGCATTTGATTCACAGTGGAAACCGGAATCCCTCAGAATTGGAATTGGAATGGTTTATTCCCAGAGTCTGGTTCAGATGTGAATCAGAACCGGAATTGTAATAAGCTGAAATGGTATCTCATTCCCCTTCTGGGGGGATGGCCATTCCCTCAAATGGGGAATGCATTCCACCATGAATGGGAATGGGATTCCGGTTCCACCCCAACCAAACAATTAAAATCGTAAATGGGCTATTCCGGTTCTAATTCCAAAACCCTATTCCCATGAACCAAATGGGGCCTAAGAATATGCTTGCAAAGTAACATATCACATGACATTCCAACTCTGCCCTTCCAAATAAATACACCTGTCAAGTGATAACCACCGGGATCCCTCAAGGCCCCACCTTAAAAGATGCTGCTTAATGACATTGGTTGATTCTCGAATTTAAGTTTTTACATGAAAATAATTGCTCATTTATGCAAATCCTGTAACATTCACAAAAGTATGCTTTCGTATTATCTTTTCCCTTGTGAAAAAGCCGTTTACATGCAACCATGTCCTCCCACTTAGATTCAGTTGTATTTCCCTGCTGTTTTCTGTTCTCTATGATAAGTTGCCTGCATATTTTGGACAGGTACGTGGATCGTGTTTTGGCAACTGAGAGAGAGAGAATGAAGTGTTGTGAAATTGGATATAAGTTTCCGGTGCAGTCTTATCAAGCCTTCATCTACGGAGGAATCCTAATTGCTGGGTTCTTTGTTTATTTTATTGTTATTTTCTTTTCTTCTCCTGTTCGCTGATCTACAATTAGAACACTGTCAAAATTACACAGAATTTTGCTTTACAAAAAAAGAAAAAGTTGGAAGATTTTGTATCTTGTCTTCTGCTGTCTATGATCAGTTTGTTACTTTGTACCCTTTTTGCTTTGGTTTGGGCTGGATTTGATGCTAATAATAGACATCCCTGGTGTAGGAGTTGGGATGTCAAATAAATGGCCTCTCAGAATGTCAAATAGAAAACATCGAATGTTTCGATCTACCGAAACTCTTGATATGCAAATGGAGCTAGAGAATCGATACCTTGAACCATGGATTTGAAAGATATATTTTGAATTGTTAGGTGTTTCTAGGAAATCAGAAGTGGCATTCACCATGAGATGAATTCCATGTTGCAGATATATTGGGACTGGATCTACTAGGCACATCAAAGTGAGCACGTTAAATGAACACTTGATAAATATTTTGACAACTGTCAAGGGTGGGTATTATTGTTTTTCAAGGGTGGAGTGAGGGTATTTTAAGAGAGGTGTCAAAAAAATTTTCAAGTGCTCATTAAACATGGTTACAACTTGGCGCCTACATCATCTGAACCCAGATATATTAGGCTTAAAATCAAGTTGGAGAGATGCTTGCGGTTACTTATCTTTTATATATCCTTTTGGGGGAAGCAAGAAAATCAAGTCTTGGGTTAGTTATGATCCTCTACTTCTGTCCCCAGTTGGGTTGGGATTCCCTTTTGTTTTTTAAATTTTCTTTTTGTTTGGGGAGAAGCACATGAATTGGTGCCTTTTGATAGCAGTTGAAGAGGATGAACAAAATGACACGCACACACACACACATTCAATTCGGTCACTAGCCATTATCAATTGGCCGATTGCTGGTAAATGATAATTTATTCAATGAGCCATACAAATAAATCAACCAAATGGAAAACCGTGCTCACCATAAGAAAAAGAAAAAGAAAAAGAAAAGGAAAAAAAATGAGAAATGAAAATCTAGGTTACCAAGTCGGTGATGAATTTGAATTTGGTCCTCACAAAACCATCTTTGCAGCCTTTTGCAGCTGTGCACTAAGAATATCTCCATAATCATGTTTTTATTCATAGGGACATTCCCAATGCACGGCTGCAAAGGTCTGTGAGGACTAAATCCGATTTCACGGTGCAGGAGACATCAGGATCAACTACTATTACTAGTGCGATTCAATACAGAGAAGCACAAGGAAGAGGATCTGGGATCCCAGTACATTCCAATCAATTCCCCCTCTTTGAGACCCCTACGTTCCACGAATTCTTTGGTCCAGTAGTTATGGATTGTGAAGGTAGTATCATTCGCCCACTTCCTTAAGTACAAATTGTGCTTTGTGCAAGTGTCTAGATCCCTTACAACAATTGGAACTTGCTCTCCACGGTTGATCACACTGCAGACTACTTGACGGTCCCAATGAGGGAAGATATGACCGCAGACATGATCATAGTCCAAATCCAGCCCATTGAACCGTCCAACATCGCTTTCCGTGAGTACTTTCTTTATCTCCCACGGATAAAGATCCAAGAGCTGTGGAGGCTCATCTCTTATCACCATCCATTCGGCATGGAGACTACGAGGGGCGCCACTCTTCTTCTCTTTTTCCTCTTCCTCCTTGCTCTGTAGGAAATGGTTGAAAACCGTCTTCTTCATGTTGGCCATGAACAATAGTGATTGAACAAAGGAAAGAGAGAGAGAGAGTAAATAATTTGTAATGCCAGTAGTCTATAACTCTGCATTACAAAGGGTTACTATGCAGCCTTAATGATTCACTGATATCTTGTTTGGATCCTACTTTCCAATTTTTGAAGCCTGACACTATTTCCCCCCTCATCACGGATGGTAATAAAAACCCTTAACAAGGAAATTTGTGATACATGTATTAAAATTTTAGGATTCCCTCCAAGATAAGAAGAGAAAATGAATAAAAAGAGAAGATTTTATGGTAAGGTATACCACCTACAATCCAGAAACATCCAATTTTTCGAATGCCCATTTTCTAACGTGATTGATTAGTAATTAAACAGAAGCTGTGGAAATTAAGCTGGTCCTAACCTGCTAGGGTCGTATACCAACCGCCATTTAAAGAACTTGGGAGTTGGTTGACATGTTCATTGAAGGCCTTCGGTCAAGTCCCACAGCCACAAGCCTTTTTATGCAACTCTAGAGAACAATCTACCAAATGGTCCAAACCATCAAGGGTTGTCAATAGATCGAATTCGGATTAGACCCCATCCGAACCATAACCAATTAAATCGGTTTAGACGGTCCGAAGTGTGTTACATTGGATTGGACCAGTCAAAAGTTTTATCGTCCAGTACTTAAGCGGACCGAATCGGATAAAATCCAAAGACTCAAAGCATTCAATCGTCCACTCAATCAGTGGAAGTCTAAACAGTCTAGGATCTCCCACCCCTCTCTCTCTCTCTCTCCAGTGGCATGTCAGAGAGAGGTCCCTTTGGTTATGGTTTTGAAAACCGGACCGGTTGACCCAGAAATCAGTCAAGCAATCGGTTTTGTTTCACCCTAAAATTGGTCTTGAGCCAAAAATCATTGGTTTGGTCAGCAACCCACTGACCTAGGCAGTCAAACCATCAACCTGAATAATGGTTTTTGGTCATTTTTTATTTTAATTATTTTATTTTAAATTTTTACTTTTTAATCAAAATGGGTCATTCATTCGAACCAAACAGTTGACCCAAAAATCAATAGCCAAAATGGTTTCACGTCCGATCCAGTTTTTAAAAGCTTGCCTTTGGGAAACAATCACTCTCTTTCTTCGATGGCCCTTCTCTCTCTGGCAGCATTTACAGTTTCTCTTATTGGTCTAAACTCTAAACTAAACCAGCACAATATGGGCCGTGCTGGGCTAGGGGGTTTAAGGCCCACAGGTCGCCATGGGCCTAAGCCTGCGATTGCCATGCCAGCACAGCCACTACAGTGCAAGCAACACAGCAAAACTATGCCGTGGCGGCCCAGCACCGCTCACATTACACCTATAATTTCTCTCCGGCAATTTCAGTTTCAGCGCCTCAGAACATGGAAGGCCAAGGAGGGTTTCTCTCTCTCGCAGCATATTAAGGAAAGCTTAGGAAGCTAAGTACAGAAACAAAGAACTTTTTCCCTTTTCAGAGTTCTTCTGGCAGCTGAAGAGGTGAGTTCTTCTCATGGTTTTCAAAAACGGATCGAACTGGATGTTTAGACTGGAAAAATCAGGAACCAGTCAGGTAACCGGTTCCGTTTCACCTTAAAATCGCTTTTGACCAAAAATGACCCATTGACATGGGTGGTTGAACCATCAATACGGATAACGGTTTTTGATCATTTTTTATTTTTATTTTTTTAAGTCAGAACGGACCAAGAATCAGATGGTCAGACCGTTTGACCCAATAACTGGTCCCCAGAACGGTTCCCTGTTCGGTCGGTTTTAAAAACCTTACTTCCACTACCTCTGCAGTCCTCTGTAGCCTTAAAGCCTCTGTTTCTATTCTCTTTATTTTTATTTTTTAGTGTTTGCTGTTCTTAGGACGTCAGGATTTAAAGAGAGAACTTGATATAGCGCATACCAGAAATTAAGCTGTTCAGAATTATTCTTCTTATGTGGGCACTTTAAATTTGGTTATGTAGTTAGTGATTATTTCGAAGTTTTAATATATTTTCAGTGTACATGTCAAAACTTGGATGTTGAGATTATTAAACGCTAGTGTTTTTTTTTTCCAAAACCAGATCTTTAACAGTTCCAGATTGTGTAATTTTAATTTTCTTTTTCTAGGAGTCCTTACCGTTTGTTATTGATTGACAAACTAGATTGATGACCTGAAATGAACTCCACAAACTGAAGGGCCATTGGCTCCAAATTTATCAAGTTTGCCTCATCACTGAGCCTATATAGAGCAAATATTATTCTCTTTTCTATTACCTGGGCAGGTATTTGTTCCCTATAGAAAAACTGTCAAAATGCAACTGAGTTTCTTGAGAAAGTTATATCTAGGAATTGATTAGATGAACCATCCAGTCCTGTTTCTGCATAGAGCACCCAATGTAGTGCAGCTTTTAAGTAGGACCAAATTGGGTGAAGTATTGGAACTGGGGAAGACTTGGGGATGAAAAAGATATTTTTCTTGTGTGTGGATTCTATGGTTAAGTTGTGGGATTCCTTCAGAATGCGTTTCCTTTTCAAGGATTCTTCGGCTATAGAACAACATACTAATCTCCTTTATTTTCAGGTTCCTTGCATCCATGTCTGAAATCCTTGGTGGTAGTGCACTATTTTAGTGAGAGGGCATGCTGTTCTTGAGTGGAAATTCTAAAAGAAAGCAGTCCAGTAACTTTAGACATTTGACATTGAATTGTTGGAGTACAAAGGAATCAGATTATATGTCTATGTTTGCCATAAAGCACAAAATGGTAGCACACTTGATTTAACAATGGATATGGCACAAAATAGTAACCTACCACCCATACTGTAGAGCTAGCCTATCAGCTTCTAAACAAGAGCTCAAGCTTTGTAGGTTACAGAGATATGATTTGCATGCAGCGGATCTGACTTCTGCCCATCCACAAGGCGTGATCTGAAACATAGCGTTTGTTTCTCAATGTATCAACAATTTACAATTTATGAAACTTGACGGTTCTTGATGGTGTTTGCAATTTTGGTTACATGGTTATGCTTGGTGTTCCCCCATTTAAAAACTGGTGGGATTCACAGCCCTTAGTCTTATTTGTATATTTATCTCTTTGATTTTCTTTTACAGTGATTTCTTTCAAATCAGCAGTTTAGCAATCCAAGAAAACATATCAACCCTTGGTTTTTGCTAGCACCTTCTAGTTTATTTTTGCAAGAAAACAAATTAGTAAATTAAATATTTTACTAGAGGAAAAGACTTATATAAAAGACTTTTTAAGTTCTGGTAAAATCCCAGGTTGTCAAGCATGAGAACATGGGTTGAAGCCTTAATGTGGTCATTAAATAAAAGATCCATGTACCTATGTACAGATTTAAGAATACAAGTATGCATTTTGTAAATTTGGACTTGCTTCTTTGAGCTAATCAGCATTCCTAAGTACAGATATTATCATCCAAAAGAGGTTCTTTTATTTCATTATGGATTTGGTTTTCTATTGGCAAAAAAGGCAAAAATATTTTGGATTTCCATATTGTTTGCATCTGCAAAAGTACTAAAGCATAAAGGATATTTGAAGGGAAAAAATTAAATACTTGATGATTGGATGATGTTGGATCACCCATCATGGATTTGCTGATGGAACAATTGGATTTTGAAAATATGAAATTGTTTTCTTTTTTTATAAGATATTGGTGTAAGTCATTTCAAGGGTTGTGAGTGGATGTTGGCTTTTGAGCTAGCTTAGGCTAGTGATGATTTTGTCTCTATGAGATAAAGAAGAATCTTTACCAAAAAAAAGAAGATTAAAAACTTAACCAAAAAAAAAATACGAGCACTATTGCAGAAAACTTATATTCCAATCTTCATAGTTTTGTGCAAATTGTAGAATGTTGATTGTAGAAAAACAAAATGCATTGTTTGAGTAATTTCTTGTTTTCAAAAAACCTCCATTCTGTTTGTGAACCTGATATATCATCATATCTAAACAAAACCAGGTCAAGGACTCTGGTGACTATTTTTATAGTCATTGTCCAGATGCTACTAGACCACGGCCCAGGGCTAGGCAACACACTTGGTCCATCAAATGCAACACCTCTTATAACTGCAGCTTGCAGAGGGCATTTAGCAGTAGTTAATGAACATTGATCACTTTTGGAAATTTATGTGTTCAGTGTGTGTGTGTGTGTGAATATTGATGTTTTAGCTTCATTTGAAGTTCTTGCCCAACTCTGCTGGAAAAAAATCTCCTGCTTAACCTCCAAAATGACTTTGAAAGATTGTATTAGTTCATTACAACTGCTGAACTACACACGAATTTTTTGTATTACTCTGGAATCATCCCAAAGTGAATCAGATTTCCAAACTACAGAGCAATAAGAGAGTATTTGGTTGTGACAATGAAAGAGTGTGTATACCTGATACGGTCACAAGAAAGTCCCTGATGCAGGTACAATTCTCAAACAAGACAAGAAAGTGTGCTTGCATAGTATGCTAATGTGTGTTATTTATTAATATGTTGATACAGTAAGAGTGTGTTTGGATTAGCATAGTTTGAATGCTAATGAACACAAACCACTGAACTGTCATAAACTGATAAGACTCAGTTTGAAATCTTGATGAGTCATGTAGGTTTGGTTTCATGAATAAATATTTGTATAAAAACAAATGGATAAATGGACTGAAGTTGCTTTCAATATTTCTATTTTTACAGGAGAGTGACTTCTCCAATGAAGAGTTTCCAAAGTCTCCATTTCCAAATGGGTGGAAAGATAAGGCAGGACTTTATGCAGTTGGGTTAATAAGGAGAGAGCTCTCTGGCGCTTCTTCTGATGTAGTGAAGATAGCAGATGATTTGGCAACGCCTGGAAGGAAGATGAGGCCTTTTTAGTGTTAGATTGCAAAGTCTTGTACAATAATCCAATGATTGAACCTAAAAGAAAGAGTTTGTTTAAAGGAAGACTCTAATCTTCCACGCCTTTAATGTATTTTTATATTTTTTGTGAAATTTCTAATATATTTCTGTAGGTCTTTTATATTTTCTGGGTTTTCATGTAATTTTTTATGTTCCATTCAGTTTGGATTGGATTGGACCCAATCCAGTCCAATTGGCACCCCTATGAGAGGCTGCTATGAGGTTGTTTGGGCGGATGCCACAAAAGAATGTCATCTCCAAATAGTCAGGACTAACATGCTGAAGGTTAAGCTGCTGTATCTCCTAAGCAGCAACAAACTAACATTGGGTAATGGTCCTTAACATATGGAGTAGAAGCTGGAGTGGAGCATAGGAGCATTATGGATGTATAGTTGACCTCCTTGGGTAATGACCTTTCTATGGCCCCAAAAGTCAAGCCTTTTCTCACTCTGGAATCCAGAAACAGTTTCAAATTCAACCCAAACACCATAGTCTCCCACTGGAATGAAATTTTCTTGCTTCACTACAAGTGCGAGGAGAGAGCCTGAAACAGAATCCTCTAACCAGCTCAAATTGCACAAGCTACACAACTATATAAAAACATGACACAGTCAAGATGGCTCACAATACACCTTGAGTCTTAGCTCATCAGCAGCAAATTTTAGGCCGTAGAATTCAGCCTGAAGCCATAACACAATAATAGAAGAAGAGAGTCTCAGAAGTAATAGTTTAATTCCATTAAGAAGATACAAATAGACCCTTTTAAGCTCTCTCTCTTTCCAATAATGATAGCATTAATTGATTCAAACTCCACTGTTAAGGATAAGAATTTCTTAAACAGGCTCTTGAAGTACAAATGCAAAATCATGACTCCATCCTTCCAGAATCCAGTCTGCATCAGCAATGGGCTGACCAAAAGTTAAGACAACTCCTAATCCTGGCTGGTCCTAGAATTACAATAGAGTATCCATCAAATTGTAATTGAGCTTCCTCCAAATCAAGACTTTGGAGAAACACAACTTATATCATAAACAAAAAGAGGAAGAGTGTACTTGAGAGGATGTACAGGGTCTTGAGAGAACAAACGAACAAGAGCCCAAAACACCTAATAAGGCATTATATTCGCACTATACAAATAATACCTTCTCAAGGCTAGAGCAGGCAAAAAGTAGAGTAACTATTCTCAATTCATGATAAAGGAGTATACAATGCCATACATAGACACAATAGTTGATATTTACCTGTAAAGCAATTCCTCTATCTAAGCCTCTGGTAACTTAGCCTCCTCAATGTGCCGTGACATAAGCTCATTATATTGCTTAGCACTCTCTCTCATACTCAAAATTATTTCTTCTGTAATGTCATATATCTGTTTTGGCAAATAAACCTCCAAATAATCAAACCATTCACCCAAAGTCATCCTTTCCAATTCTTTTATGTCAACGACCTTGATAGAATTTTCTCTGACTGCAGTTGAACTCGAAGATGCTCTGCAATTTCCTTCCTGTAAATGTGATTCCTGGGGGATATCCTGAGCCTCAGAACTAGGAACAGTAACACACTCTGGAGGCTCTTTTGTTGGAGTCCTAGTAGTTTCCGGAGCCATTTGTTGCCCCTCCTCTTCGACAGCAGCCCCAACACTTTCTTCTATAAGACTCCCTTGGCCTGCATTTGAAATTTTAGGAATCTTGCAAACTTCCGAAGCAGAAATTGAATCAATAGCTTCGTCATCCTCTGAAGCTCTTGTCCTTTTTCGAACTACTCGCCCCCTCTGCTTCTTTTCAGCAGGTGCCGCATTTTGTGATTCTCTACATCTCTCTTTATCCAAATCCAAACTCTCATTCTCGTCAGAAGTTTTGAGCACCTGAGGAGCTGACACCTGAAGATCTATCGTCGAAGCCCTAATCATTGGATCCCCTTGCCGAGTCTGGTTCTCTGCAAAAGTAGCTTCATTTTTCACTTCCTTACCGTGCCTTGTCCTTAAATTTGGTTTTTTACGAACCTCCTGGAGCTCAGAAGTCTCCGGAGCCTCGTTTTTCGAGGTCCTTGTCCTTTTTACAGCTGCACCCCGGGATCGTTTTGCAAGGGGAGCCGAAATCTCCCGTTCAGTACAATTCTCTACTGCTTCAGGGATCTTCTGAACTCCAGAACGAGATCCCACGGCAGACGCCGCCGGCTCCTTTTTTGAAGCCGCTCCTCGTCTTGGATTTCTTCTCAGTCGATTATTTGCGTTTTCCAGACCTGAGTCATCTACGACCTCAAAAGAAACCCGATTATTCCCCGTCCTTCTGGCACCTTTATCCGACTCGTTTTGTTCTTCGATCTTCACCTTGATAGACGTCAACTCTCCGATCTTGATCACGTCTCCGTCTTTGAGATCATAATGCAACAGTGGTTGGAGCTTGATGCCACTTACGATGGTACCATTGGAGGATTCGAGGTCTAAAACAACCCATTTTCCGTCTTTGAACTCGACTGACAGATGCTTGGAAGAGATGCCCGCGTCTTTGATGGAGAAGGTATTGCCTCTGACGACTCTCCCGATTCGGACCAAGGATCCAGGCTTGCACTCTATCATTTCTCCCTTTCTTGGTCCTTTCTCAAAGATCAATTTCATGGAGTTCTCCTCCATTTCGCACAATTTGATGCCGAAGTAGATGATTTATATTAAGGGAGGAAGGAAGCTCAACTAGCTGAGATTTTTTCTTCTGCGAGAGAAAATAAAAAATAAAAAAATTCCTCTGAACTTTTCAATCCATGGAACATGGAAGGTGGAGACTATTCAGTAAGTAAAAGGAGCGAATTAGCCCGCGTTCAAATTTCGAAATTTTGAAAATATGACCAAAACCCGGTCCCTACACCCTACGATAATGAATCTTTTGAAAGGGAAAATTCTCGATAAGTATCTTTTTAATTTGGGCCTTGCCACTTTGGTACCTAAACATTTTTTTTTGATAAATAACAAATACTTTTATTAAGAGATATTAATATAGAAAAATATAAAGGGAGGGGTAAAAACACTTAACCCTCCCAAGAGAACATTTCAATTACAATGTTGTCCAAAACAAATTTGTCTTCCTACCCTTTGTTTAGCTAATGAGCCTGCCAAGGAATTGACACACCTCTTAGTCCACTGAAATTTGACTTTCATATTTTGTATGAAATATCTAATTTTCTTCTTTTCATTTAGAAACTTTCACAAATTCAAATCATCTTTCATTAACTAGTTGATAGTCAAATTAGAATCACCTTCCACTATCAGGTTTTTTATATTTAATTCTTGAGCTTTTTAACACTTCCATAACAGCCAATATTTTAGCTCTAAGAATCCCCTCAGCCAATAGGACCCAAATACAATGTGATAATTCGACCTTCATCATCCCTAAAAGCTCCCCCTATACCCAACAGACCTGGATTTCCTTTACTACTTCCATCAAAGTTTAATTTAGTGAACCCTGAAACTAGTGGGGACCAAACTGGGTGAATTACATTCTTCCTTGGAACTGACCAAGTCACTTCTTTCCACTTCCTGATGATATCTCCTTCTGAATAGTTTTCAAAAATGTTCAAAGTTTTAGCCCACCGAATCACCCTTGTGGAAATTAATTCAGTAATTACACTTTTATTTCTTTCTTTCTCATGAAAGGTCCGTTGGTTCCTTTCCTCCCAAACTGTCCAACATATAGTTGCTCTTACACATCTCCATAGAACTTTCCCTCTCTTCTTCATCCCCCTAATAGTAGTAGAATAGAATAGGCTTTGTACATTTGAGGGAGGGGTCCACCTGCATCCAAAAAGGTAGAAAAACCAACACCAGATTTTTGAAATAAATGGACAAGAAACCAGTAAGTGATAACAATTCTCACCATTCTTCTTATAAAGAATGCACTAGTGTGGGGATAAACACAAATTAGGCCTTTTTCTTTTAAGTAAGTCGCAAGCATTACATTTTTCAAGGAAAACTTCCCAACAAAATGCACTAACTCTAAGAGGAATTGTTCTACCCCAGACTTCCAAAACTGGAAAAGGGATTCCAAAGATAGGTGGGGAATGAGCCAATACTTTGAAGAATGATGAACATGAGAAGACACCTGAAGGAGAAGGAGTCCAAATCCTACTATCCCTCCTGAGTGGATCAATAGTCACCCCCTCAAGGACTTTTAGCAGATCAGCAATGAGGTTCAATTCCGTGTCTCTAAGGGCCATTCTAAAACCCAAATTCCAATCAATGGATGAACTAGAAGAAGAAAGTGGAAACTGGCTCATTTTTGAAACATGATAGAGAATACAAAGACGAGAAGAGCTCCTTTAGCGGAATGTCTCCCACCCAAACATGATCCCAATTTTTCACAAGATTACCAGAGCACATATCATACTTGATTAGAGGAAGGAAAGAAGGAAGGATGGCATGAATTGATTTCCATGGAGAAGCTCTCATAGCCCTAACTGAAACTCCAGAGTCCCAGCCATCCGCCGCTTGCCTATGAATACTTAAGACCACTTGAGCCCATAATTTATCCTTTTCCAAGGTCATTATCCAAAGCCATTTCTCCAGCAGAGCTTCATTTTTTTCTACAAATTACCTAAAGCAAGCCCACCATCATTTTTTGTTTTGGTAACTATATCCCACCTGACCCTATGATCTTTTTTCTCCTCTCCTGGTTCTCATAAGAAGTCTCTCATTAATTTCTCCAAAATCCTACAAATTCCTCCAAGCATTTTAAACATCGACAAAAAGTACACTAGCAGGTTTGCCAATGTAGATTTGATCAAAGTTATCCTACCTCTCATAGATAGGTAATTTTTCTTCCAAGATGCTAACTTCTTAGTGAATCTCTCAATCATCGGGTTCTAGAGACTCTTTTTACTTGGGTTATCCCCTAGTGGTAACCCCAAATAGATCAATGGCCATTGTGCGATATCACATCCCAAAGTGCGGGCCCTATCCTCCACCTCACTTTCACTCAAATTAATTCCAATCACATAGTTCTTGTCCAAATTAACTTTAAGATTAGCCACCTTTTCAAAAACATGATCACTTGCTTTAGGCTCACCTCCTCCGCACCACAAAAAAGAATTGTGTCATCAACAAACTGTAAATGTGTTACTGAGACCTTATTCCTTCCTACCCTCCAACCTTTCACCAAATTTCTAGAGTATGCTTTCTCAATGAGTTTTCCTAGGTCTTCAACAATTAGAGTAAATAAGAAAGGAGAAAGGGGGTCTCCTTGCCTGATACCCTTAGTAGCCTAGAAATGATCTACCACCTTCCCATTCACTAAGATGGAATAGTGGCAAGTCCTAATGCATCCTTTCACCCACTTGCACCATTTCCGTCCAAATCCAAAAGACTCTAAGACTTCCAGTAAAAGTGATCAATCCACCATATCATATGCCTTTTCAAGATCCAATTTGCACACTAACCCGTTCTTCCCACTTCTTTTGAAGTCTTCCACACTTTTCGTTTGCAATCAGGATTTGATTCACAATTTGTCTACTCTTCACAAAGGCACTATGATTTAGGAAAATTAATAAGGGTAGGACTTCTCTAATCCTCCAAGAAAGCACCTTAGCAATGATTTTATAAAGGTTGTGTACCAAGCTAATGGGTCTGAACTCTTTGGGGTGATAGGCATCTCCATTTTTTGGGATCAAAGCCAAGAATGTGGAATTGAGGCCTGGATTAATCACCTCCCTTACAAAGAATTCAAAAAACACTTTTTGGATGTCATCCTTTAGTTCTTCCAATTCAAAATATGGCTACCCTTATTTCTTCCAATTCAAAGCTTCTCTCTAACCACACCTTTGACTCTTTCGATAGTCTTGGTCACTCCAAACCCTCAATTTGTAATCTACTCGATATAAGCCTTTTAAAGATCGATTTAAAATGGTTCACAAAGGTCCCTTCAATATCTTCTTGCTGAGTCAATATTGCATCATTTATCACTAGCTTGGATATCAAGTTCTTCTTCCTCTTGCCATTGGCTACAACATGAAAAAATTTTGTGTTTCTATCTTCCTCTTTTACCCACTTATGTTTGGACTTCTGTCTCCAGCTAATTTTTTCTTTGAAGTGAATATCTTCCAGGTTTTTCCTCACCTCCCACCTAAGATCCTTGTCCCTTTCCCCAAACTCACCTTGTTCTTCTTTTGCATCTAGCTCCTCAATCTGATTCATCAACTATTGTTTTCTTTCCTCAAGCCTTCCAAATTAGAGAATATTTCATTCTTTGATTTTAATTTTCAACTTCTTCAGCTTCCATTGAAATTTCATACCCTCCCAATTAGCCCTTGGATCACTTGCTACCCACCATTCTTTCACTTTCTCCTTAAAACCTGGATAGGATAACCACATGTTTTCAAATCTGAATGGGTTATGCCCTCTATTCCTAGGATCGACCTTATTAATCAAAATTGGCCAATGATTAGAGGTGACCCTAAGCAGTGTCCTTGACATCAGATCTCCCCAATATTCTTCCCAATCAGTAGTAAACAACAAATCCATCTAATTTTGAACAAATTGGATTAGCTTGGAGATTTGACCAAGTAAACCGACTATGCGACATATTTAGTTCTTTGAGCTCAAACACATTGATAAACTCATTGAATTTCCTCATAGTTGTAGTGTTTCTTTGTCGCATCTTACTACACTCCTTAGTGAACCAAATTACATTAAAATCTCTTACTAAGCACCAAGGACCTTTCCATAATCCCCTTAAGACTTAGATGGGATAACCACAAGTTTTCAAATCTAAATGGGATAGATCCTCTATTCCTAGGATCCACCTTATTAATCAAAATTGGCCAATGATCAGAGGTGACCCTAAGCAGTGTCATTGACATCAGATCTCCCTAATATTTTTCCCAATCAGTAGTAAACAAAAATCCGTCTAATTTTGAACAAATTGGATCAACTTGGAGATTTGACCAAGTAAACCGACTATGTTACAAATTCAGTTCTTTGATCTCAAACACATTGATAAACTCATTGAATTTCCTCATACTCATAGTGTTTCTTTGCCGCATCTTGCTATACTCCTTAGTGAACCTTATTACATTAAAATCCCTTCCTAAGCACCAAGGAACTTACCATGATCCTCTTATGTCTCATAGCTCTTCCCATAACTCACTCCTTTGCCTGTATCCATCGGGGCCATATACATTAGATAATACCCATTCAAAACCATTGCCCACCTATTTGAATTTAATAGAAATTGAGAATTTTCCAATCAATTCTTCAATTCCTTCAACAATTTCATTTTTCCACAAAGTCACTATTTCTCCAAAAGTTCCCCGTGAGGACTCATTGCCCAACTGACGCCATTTTCTCTCCATACACTTCTGGCCACCTACTATTAAATGTCATGAGCTTAGATTCCTGAATTAGGAGTATATCTAGATTTTCTTTTCTCAGTAGCTCCTTTATTAGCACCCTCTTTCTTGCATTCCCAAATCCTCTCACATTCCAACTCACGATCTTCATATTGCCTTCTTATTCTGTCCCTAACCTGCTTTCTTCCTATTTTTCTTCTTTCCTACCCATGCCCTTTCTCTCACTGATTTTCTTATCCCCTTCCACATCTTGCTTCAACCTTTCAACTTCACTCATCTTTCTTTTTCTCACCTTCCCTTCTTTTCCATTCTTAAGGTATATAGCTCATTCAGATTTCTTATTTTACATCCCAAATTTCCCACAGATTCAACCAATGATTCTTCTTCTGCTTCTTCCAATTTAGACTCCTCTGATTCCTTCTCTTCTATCCCTTCACTCTTTTTGTAATCCATCTCTTCTCCAGTATCTTTATACCCTTTACCCACACTTTCACTTTCCTTCTTTTTCTCCCCTCTCTACTCTTTCTCTTGTTTCTCAATTTCAACATGGGCAAACGGTAAGGAAGCAGCTCTAGAACCTGGAGTACAAGCAGCAAGACTAGAGCTAGAGTTAGTATCAAAACCGAAAGGCACAGACATACCTGGACCTGAGTTTGAAGTAGATTCGACACTAGTTTGGACTTCACAATTCACTCTCAAAATATAATTTTGCAAGGATTTTTTTGAATCTGATTCAGACTCAACTACTTTCATCGCTCTGTCATTTATCCCCCTCTGTTACGCCTTTGTTCAAAGTTTGGATATTGATTGATATTATCTTACCCATTCCTTGCTTACTATTCATTCTCTGGCTTGGATTTCCTCTTTCTGGTACACCATTTTCCCTTTTATCCTCCAAATTGTACTCTACATCTTTCACCATTCCACCATTATTAGGATATTTTTTATTAGAGGTTAAATCCTTATGTTCTCCAACGAACAGTTCAGTAGCTCCGCTAAGCATGTCCTCCATGTATCTTTCTCCATCATATCTTCCCCAAAGTTGTCACTCTTTGTCTCAGATTCTGGTTCATATTCATCGTCTAAGGATTCACAGTGAACCCAGCTAGCGTCCTCCTCTTCATGCTCCTCTCTTTCGCCTCTGAAATACCTCGGATTTGGGCATTCCTTTCCCAACTTTCCTTGGTTCGCTGCATCAGATTTGGATATTGGGATCCACTATAATTTTTTCTTCACATCAGCACTGTTTCTTCAGCTGAAACAAGAATCCTTCTTTTATTTTTATTTTTTGAGGATGAAGATAGATCATCCATACAGTCTCTAGTTGCACCCAAGTGGACCCGACTCACGTGATCTTTAAATGTGTTAGTTGAATCGAATAAAATATATGGACCACTCCCTCGATTGGACCTCAATTGTCCCACTAGGACGCCAATTCGGTTAGACTGGGACCTATAAACAAGTTTTTCCCCTTTGAGTGGACCCAACCCTTGGTCCGACCAGGTCACCCCTTTGACTACCTCTGCAAAAGAATGACCCTCATATTTTTTGGATTCAAAAAATTTTAAATCTTTTCTTTAAATGGCCGACTATTTAGTTCTAGCCGTTCAGCTTCCAAAGTGGGAACATCTTCATTCCCAGAAAATTTTTCCTTCCCAAGTCCGCACATGTGTCCACTTTTCTTTTCTTGTTCATCGCCAATTGTAGCCCACTTTGCCACATCACTATCATCTTCAACCTTCGACTTTCCATACTAGAGTGATGCTTCCATTTCTGATGCTACCTAGATTTTGTACCAGTCTGCATACAGATTGATGGATCTTGGAACCTTCTCAGGTTTCACACCAGCGACTTTCAAGTTCACTATTCTCAAGTCCACCATCTTGAAGGATAGGAGAGCACTACCCAAAGTTGTTGCTATTTTTTGGAGAGTGGTTTTTTTCCATAGATGAAAAGGCAAACCTAGAAGCTTCAACTTGAAGCTCCTATCGCCCATTGTTACTTCATTAGCCGATGGGCACCATTTTTCAATTGTTACAGGTCCCTCACTTGTTTCTACAGTTTTGAAGTCCAATATCTCCTTTCCCTCCACTTCCATTACAACTTTTCTGTCATTGAAGGGGATTAGTATCACAATATGAGGAGTACCAATCTTGGAAGTCACCTCCTCAAGTAAGCCTTTCCAGTCGTTTACTTCCTTCTTTGCCGACAAGATTAGTCTTCGCTCCCAACTTCCTTTCTCCCCTTCCAATAAGATCTTTGGTTCCAGTATTGTTAGAGATACTGCCTTTGAATCAGTATTTTCTTCATTTTCTTCTAACCCTAGCCCCTCTAATTGCTTATCTTTGTCATTTCTTCCTTTTCCAGTATTGCCATCAATTTTTTTAGTTCCTTTATCTCTTCCTTCTTTCTCACGTCCATTCTCTGGTGAAGTTCATTTGCTATCATACTCCAGCCTTGCAGACTGTTGCCTACTGGTATGATAATCCTCTATTTCTTTCTCTACTCAAAACTTTCCTCCAGAACAATGAACCAGCCATTAGACTTTCTCTTTCTCGTAGCAAAATACTCCCTCCTTAACTACCTAAGCGAACACTTCCATGACCTACCCCAACTTACATGCACTGCTCCATCCAGGAAGCTCTGGAACCATGATATAGCTTCACCCACCAACATTATCGTTCCTCTTCTTCCTTCTCTTATCTTTATCATAAGATTATTTTGGTATACATTTCCTCCCATCAAGAATCATTTTCTCTCGGCTGTAATCACTTTTCTCCATTTTCCAATTGTTGTGAATCCTTCATTCTTCTCCATCCCAACTTTTGACTTTAAAATAAGACAATTCAGTATTCGAATTTTTAAAATGTGTCAATTCAGTATCTACTATTAACCAACTTGTTAATCAGCCGTTAAGTGGCATTTGACACAAATGCCCTTCGTTTGAGTGTCATCTAATTCTCTTTATCAACCATCCAAGCATTGATAAAAAATGAATAGTCTCAAATCCTTGCTTCTTCTATTCAAGAAAGTTGGAGACATAATCCCAACTTTCTTGAATAGAAGAAGCAAGGATTTGGGATTGTTCATTTTTTGTCAACATTTGAATGATTGATAAGAAAGAATTTGATCACACTTGAAGGGCATTTCTGTATTTTCAAATGCCACTTAATGGCTGGTTAATTATTAATTAACGACAAGTATTGGATTGGCACATTTTGAAAGTGCGAGTATTGAATTGTCACATTTTAAAGTTTAAGGACCAAAGTGGCATTACCCACAAAGTATAGGGTACTAAATGGGAAATTTTCCTTTGGAAGTTTCGTTTTTTGTTAAAAAGGGCAAATTACATGGACCCCCTATACTATGGGGTTTGTGACAAAGACCCCTTATGCATTTTTTTTTGTGACAGTCCCCTTTTAACTTTGGTCGTTAGACAAAGACCCCCATTTCCGTCATCTCTGTTGACGGAAGGTGGTATTTGACCACAATACCCCTTTGTTAAGTTATTGGACGTGAATGGAAAATTTCAAAATGACCAAAATGGCCATCTCACTCCCAATTACCAAATGCACAAAAAAAAGCGACATTTCAACTTAGTTTGGAAGGAGTACAAATACAAATTTATATAGTACAGATCCATAGAAAATAATATAAAATATAAGGTTTTACGCCCTACGTATTTGTATTTGTACTCCTTCCAAATAGAGCCTTCAAACAAAACCCTAGGAAAGCACTATGCTCTCTCGAGAATCATTCTCCGTTGGATTTGGGTTTCTTGGTCTCCACATAAATTTGAAGAAAAGAACATAGGTTTCTTGATCAATGGAAATCCCACATACAATCTCATTGACCAACTTCCCCCCTCAAAATCCTAAAAATGAATGCTCCCAAAGAATCATCTCATATATCAATTATCAAGTTAGGTCTTTATAAAATGGCCTTACACGATTATTATCACAACTATATTTTCTTTGTTTTAATTTTAATTAAAGCACAAGAAAAGAAACATGAATGGAAATTCACAAGTAATTTCCATCTTGAAAGGCTACCTTACTATCCAAACCTTAATTTCATCAATTCCCCTTTGCATTCATCAATGCCCACTCAATGACTAGGGCCTTGTTTGGAAACTCTCCGTGAGTGATTCTCTTGTTCCCGACACTCCCGCAAAACAGAAACATGTTTGGCAAAAAAATAAAAAAAGAACACAAGAAATAAGTCATTCCAAATAACAATAACACCAAAAAAATGTGTTCTTTGTGAGTGACAAATAAATAGTCCAAAAGAATAACATGAGAGGAACACGCGGTTCCCACAATGTCTTACATTAGTTGTGAACATGTGTGTGCGGTTCCCATGCATGAATAAGGTTAAATTGGAGATTTTGCTCTAGTAAACTCAAACCTTATTCGATCTTTTTTCCATTGGGGTTCCAACGCCTTTCTTCAATTCTTCTCATTGCCACATAGTACAGTGTGAGCATCATTCAACATTAAGTCGAGAGATCGGTGAACAACAATCTACCTCTTTCCGATGACTTTTCCAGAACTAGGCAATCCTTTTTTCATAGGGAAAATTCCCGATCAATACCATATAGGTTGGCTCAAGTGACAATTTGATTTTTGGACTTTAAAATGTAACAATTCAGTACCCAAACTTTCAATTTGTGACAATCCGGTACCTGGCATTAATTCATCATCAGTCAAAGCTATCACATGAGATCAGGTGCATATTAAATAATTTCATAATACCAAAACTAACCTTTATGATAATATTTAGACCATTTTATCCTTTTCCTTTCTTTTTACCTTATTCCCCTTTCTCTTCAATCTGGGTTGAACGAATGACAGTTGTGGTGTTAACTGACCATTCTTCATTCTTTAGATTTAAAATAGGCCTAAAAGAGAGATCCCCTTGCCTTCTCTACCACTTTTGTTGCATCTAGAAGGGCATGAGTCTACTGTACTTGAAAAAACACAAAAATGAACATAATATAATAACCCCACATATTCCTGTGATTACAAGAACCCACTTGAATGCTTCTGGTTCGTTTAAGAATGATATTGAGAAGTTCATCCCAAAGACCCCAGCCACCATTCCAAAGATTGCAACGACCAAGTAGGTCAATCTTTCAGTAAGTTCTTATGTTAAGAATTTAACTATAATCCTCATCATTGGAACATGGCTTAATTGATCACTTTCAGGTCAATCTTTCTGTAAATCTCTAAACCCCAACTATATGAGAGGTGGTACAGCAGCGGGTGGGGGTCAAGCATCAAGTATAGGCCCATCAAAACATGAACAACAAAAGAGAGAGAAGCAAGCAGTAGAAAGCAGAATCCAAAAACCATGTCTTCTGGATTCTCCACCGATGAGTGAGTCCCAACCGAAGAAGTTTGAGCCAAACCAGGTGAAATCTATTCAAACCTCTTCTGTCTCTCTACCCGTGGGGCTCTGTTCTTCTGTTCTATCTATATTGATGGGCTTACCTCGAGCCCATGTCTTCGCTCGTGGACTCCTCTGGCCGGCATTTCTTCCGATGGATGTGGACCATTTTTTTGACGAGTACTTGAGGAATGTGGCCAATGTATGTATTGGGTTCTATTGGGGTCATGGCTGAGCTGGTCCAGAGAGACATGTGGCTGCTCAGTCATTGCCCGACCATGTTGGCCTATCTCGGCCATGTCAGCATAGCCCGATTGAGCAATGTTACTATTGTGGTCCCCCGCCTTATTCCTCCAGCCATGTTAGCTACACGCCACGCGAACAAGGATGACTATAGATAAGGGTGGGAAGACAACTCCATCGAGGAGTAGGACTCTACCCCGATAACCTCGACAGAGAGCTCTATCCCAAATATCCCAGAAGTCTAATCCGATCGGGAGATGAAATCCCGGATATAAAAAGGTGGTCCATGCACAAGGAAAGGGATCCCAACTTCTAGCACTTGGACCGTTACTTTGCTCGGACCAGCACCCTCATCGCTTGGCCCGATCATTCACCGCCCTCTCACTGACTTGAGTGTCAGAGTATCTACCCGGGGATAACTCCTTGGCCCTTTGACTTTTTCTCTTGATCGTAGATTACATAGTGCGGCACCATTATTATAAGCTCGACACCGCCCAATCAGCAAGAATTATTTGGTTGTTCTCCTCAATTCATACATTACTTCAGATTTTGCAGCATCAAATTCATTAATCGAAAATTTATCCCAAGGATCGTGCGAGTCTTTAATCGATTGCTCGACAACATTTGGGTAGGATGGAGACATGAATGGGAAACTTTGGTAATGGTAGCTGATGTAGCGCAATCCGGTCACTCCTAACTGGCGCTCGTGTGGCTCCTAGAAGACACTTGAGATGGGAAAGAATAAGAAGAATCCCTTGGGGGGTTGCCCGGCAGGGACACTCCAATGCTTAAGTCAGTACTTGGTAGAAGCAAGGAAAAGGCGAAAGGCTAAGAGTGTAGATAGTGCGTTACCACTATATTCAAGAAGTCAGAGATTCAAGAAGAAGTTTCTCTTCTGCCCTGAGGGATTTTATAGGGACAATCACATTAGGTCGGGCATAACCGCCACTAGGCTCCTGCCACAGTCGTTACCTGCCAGGGCTGCTCAGGTGGCCGTTGTGGCGTATGCCTCGCCTGGGTGAGTGACATGTTTCCAAAGTGGCAGGCACGCCTTTGCCTGCTGAGAGACGTGGATGCAAACTGTCGAAAGGACTGAGACTGCACCGTTAGTAAAGGATATGGCGCAGTCTGACCGGTACGGTCTGTTAGTCGGAATCTTCCTAAAGAGCGCTAGTGCGGCTCGTTCGCGAGTTATTTTGTGGCGAGCTTGAAACACTCCAGGATTACCCTTAGTGGAATTGGTCCTCGGAATGACTTGTTTGCTAGGGAGCTCAGGTGAGCAAATAACTTTAGCTTGCGAGCTACAGTTGCCTCGGAGTATCTCTTCAAAGATAGCATGGGGAACCCAGAGTTCGCATCGCGGTAGATTCCTCCCCTCGTGAGCTATAACGTAGCGGACAGCTTCGTGGACCCGTCACTTGGTCGCACCGGGCTTCAACGTTGGGCTTTCGCTCATGCCAAGCCAACATCTACGTGTCACTGTTTCATAGGTTGGGTCAAATCATCCTTCATCAATTGCCCCCCACTCCTCGAGCTGAGAGTACTGTCTTAGCGTGGGGAGTTTATGAGCGCGATGGACTGATTTGACCAAAATTCAAACTTGATTGACTGTCCTCATTAAATGCATTTGCGGGAATCAAGAGATTTTTTGACTTTCCTGACTTTTTGGATTTTGAAAACGTGTTGAGGTAGCTTTTAACTCCGAACATCATGCTGAGGTGGCTTTTACCTCAGTTTGCTTCGTTTCGTCTCCTCTGGTGAGTCCTAATCGTTGTCAACCATGTCTGGGTACCCATACCACATCTATCACAGGGGTGATAGCCAGGATGATGATGCTCCCTCGAGCTCGGGGGAAGCCTGGGAGCAGGTCCTGGAGGCTCGGGAGGCCTCCGGCGACATAGCATCTACTTATAAGGGAGGGAGCCTAATACCTTTGGCCCTTCCTTGATGACAACAGAGAGACTCAGGTCTCTGATCCGCTACTTTTGCCTCTCGGGGAACCTGGTTTACAACCTCCCTACTGGAAACTTCCCTTGGGAGCATGGTCATAATGAAATAGTAATCTTTTAGGAATAGCTTGGGGCTGGCTTGCGTCTCCCCCTACACCCATTGATAGTGGAGGTGTTAAATCACTTTAACGTCACCATTGACCAGCTTCATCCCAACGCCATTCGAAACATGGTTGGGCCTATATCCCTGTGTTATGAGTATTGCCTTCCTTTGGACCTTGATATTTTTGTCTTTATCCTTTGTATAAAGAACGCTGCTCCTAGGGTTCCTCCAGAGAGGTGCTTTTATTACCTCTCTCACCGTCGCGACTATAAGCTCTTGTACGAGCTGTCGAATAAGATTCCCGCCTGGAAGCGAGATTACTTTGTGGTCCGTAACTCCGAGGGGTGGCCCTTCCCCACTGCTTGGAGGGGCACCATCTAGGACCCCGGGGCCGAGCTGGACCCTAAAATTCGGAAAACGATGTTGTCCTGGGCGTCGGTAGGCTTCCTTTGCTCAGACTACTTGGTCGAGGAGAAGCTCGCACAGGCAGGCTTAAGCCCGGGTAGGTTGCCTTTTTAGGTCGCATAGTGCCTTGTGACAATATTGTGCGCACATGTATTTTGTTTCTTGTTGGACTAATATCTTGTGGTCTTTTGGCAACCATCATGTCTAGTGTCGATTCGCGTCGTCTTCTATCAAGCAGCCAGAGGCGCCATGTGAAGAGGATGCGCCCCGACCAGACCCCCCCTTCGGGAAGTACTGAGTTCGGGTTTACCGAGCCAGTTCTACCCTCTCCTCCACCCAAGACTCTGATGCCCCCACCTGAGGGGACTAGTGGGATTAACCTTGGGGGGAACGAGCTCCCTCAGTTGGGGGAGGCTCCCTGTAATCCCCTTCAGCCCCGTCCTTACCCTCGGTTCCCAGTGGGAAAATGGGAAGGGGTAAATGATTATCTTGTGGCTCGTCGGAGGAGCCGGAAGGCAATTACTAATGACGAGGTTGCTCAGTGGGGGAATATGGATCCCGGGGACCTCTCTGCGTTTGCCTCTGCCCATTGCATGGTGGTAAGTGACCCTTTTCCCTTTTCCTCTCTTGTTTTGCTTTTTCTTCGCTGTCGTATGATCTTCTCTTCGGTTGGCAAGTGAATTCCACCATCCATGCCATGGCTCTCTGACGGGGTTGTCGAAGCCCTCAAAATTAGTACTAGTCCCACAATAAGATATTTGCAGTAAAAGTGGTACTAGGTCGAATCCCACAGGGAGCAAATCAGTAACCTCTTAGCTGAATGGATACTATAATTGAGAGGGGAAATTTAATAACTAGAATTAAAAGAATAAGAAAGCACTTAAACAAACAAGAGAAAAATCAGTCTTACCGAATTATGGTTCAAGGGTTCGGGTTGAATCGATTGGCCATCGATCCTAGGTACAATTCAGCATTCTTGCAATTCAAGCATTTAACCTTAGATTTACTAGGATAGTCATAATAAACCTTGTGTTTTCCTAATTCAGTTGACCAAACCCAGCATTCGATCAACACTTATCACCACTCAACTGGGTACGATAGCGTTCCATGTTAAACAATGATAGCATTAAGATTTGTGAAAATAGTTAAACCAATATAACAATAATTGATATAGCTGCAATTATTGAATTTTGTTCCATCGATTCCTTTAGGTTGAACCATGATAAAACGTTGGTCAAAGGCTGTCACGAACAATTGACCCAAAAAGATATCAACCTAATTTCTACTTGTACTATTATTCGTGACAATTACGGATCATTGAAATCATGGATAGCAATAGGAAAATCAACATTAATTCAGTTGTCAAACTAATTAACATCAATGTCCAATAAAAATATGCACAAGAATCAATGAATACTTGAATTAGAAAGCAAGAAAATAAAGTAACTACAGAACCTCACAATGACACAATCGAACCTCCCCCTTGAACCAGAAAAAGAAGCTTAGCTACTCATGATCTACGCAATCTCCATGCTTTTCTTCTCCATAGCCGAACTACCTTCTTGAGCTTCTTGGCCTCTTGATGATCTCTTGGATCTTGGAATGAGTGATGGTAGAGCTGGTTCGCCCCCCTCTTTATATAGCCAAAGGAGAGGGCTGTTTTCCAACTCCTTCTAGGAGATCATCTTATCTTTAGGGAGTCTTGATCTTATCTTCTTTGAACTAATCCTATCCTATCTCTTATCTAATCCCCAACCTTCTTATCCTTATAGGATTATATTCGAAGTTTAGATCTAATAAGACTCTCTCTCTCTTGGGAGATTACATTCGAATTAGGACTCTAGACTCTTGTATCCAAGTGGGGCTTCTCTGCTACTTGGGCTGCTTCCAGGTTCTTCTGCGAGTTGGGCTTCAGTTGTTAAATGGGCCTGGCTACGACGTTGCTCCGACTTCGGGCCCGGTTTCATACTCGATGTGGACTGAATCAGTCAAAACCCAAAACATAAAAGTTGTGGGCCTTTCATTCTTCCTTCTAATGCTTCTTGAATTGTGCAATTCGGAGTCCGGAATTGTGAGTTAGGCCCAGATCACTGACTATCACTGAAACTGTGCAAAATCACCCGAATTGGCATGTTTCCTTCCAATTGCCTTCTTTATTGCCCTGAATCGAAATACAAGAGTAACGAGTGCATTTAAGTGTTAAAATAATGAAAAAAAAAGATGAAAATTAGGGGTAAAAAATAGGGTTCTTTTCCGTCTCATCACTCTCCTGATGCACATCCACCGCGTCGACGCCCTCGACCAGCGGGCTACTAACAAGAAGCTCCAGCGCAAGCTCGACCGGATCCGAGGCGAGCTCCATTACACCCGCAAGGGGAGCGAGTCTCAGGAGCTGCTCGTCCATGACCATGAGGCACAAATTTCCCGACTCTCTGAAGAGAGCATGCAATACAGGGAGGAAGAATCGAGGATGGTGGCGGAGAGGGAGCTCCTCAGGCAGCAGGTGCGGGACTTGGAGTCCACTCTTCTAAATCGAACTCGAAACTTTGATCAGATGGTGGAGGCTGAGCGAGAGAAAGCGGTCTGGGATTTTAAAGAACCCCAATAATTCCAGGACCTCCAGGCGGAGTATGGTTCGGGTTCGTACCGCTCTAGGTTTAAGCTTTGCCGATGGCTGGTCTGGAAGAAGTTCTCCGGACTCAACCTCGATGGCATTACTATGAAGGGTTTGTCTCCTGAGGCGATGGACCAAGCGGAGGAAGAGGAGCCTGACTCCCTAGAGGATGAGGAGACGGATCCTTGAGGTGACGTTTCTCTAGACTTCTAGTGGCTTTCGGGTGTCATAAACCCGGTCTTTCACAAGTCTTTGGTTGGGTGGTTGTTCCCTGTGGTAGTCAGACTTTCTCGAGTTGTTTAGCTCGGTTATTGCACTGTTAATTTTCCCTTTTTTTTTGAAGTGATAATGAATGTTCTTTCCTTCTTCTTCCGAGTATGATGGGCTCTTTGCATCTTTGCTAAGGCAATTCTCGATGCCTAAGCTACTAGAGCTATTTACCCAAAATAAGGCATCTCCATGGTGCAAGACAAGTCGATCGCCACGTGTACCCGAACTATTTGTCCATTGGTTATTCTTTACATCGATCATTGTACTAGGACAAGCTACATTTGGTGGGGTTTAAGCCCGAGCTGCTTACACTCCTCACCTTGACAAGCTATCATGGGGACGACTGGGTCTGATTACTCCGAGATCGTGTTAGTTCGGAATTCTTTGCCCTTAGGCTCTAGGGGTGACTTATAGTCTATTTTTGAGGTTTGCTCGTGCCCCAAAGGTGATTGGGTCTTATTGCACCGAGATCATGCTAGCTCGGCATTTTTGCCCTTGGGCTTTGGGAGTGGCTCATGGCCTACTCGGTTGTTGCAGATAGTATTGTCTTAAGTTGACAATGTTCCATGCCCGAGGTATTTGTTTCCCTTCGAGGGTCTCGAGCTCGTACGTTCCTTCCCCGAGCACTCACTTCACTCGGTAGGGGCCTTACCAATTGATCCTAAGCTTGTTAGTGCCGGGCTCAGGTACCATAACTTTACGAAGGACCAGGTCGCCAACGCGGAGGTTCTGCCTCTTGACCTTGGCGTTATAGTACCGAGCTATTCTCTATTGGTAGGTTGCGGTCCTGATGTACTTGAGGTCCCTTACTTTGTCGAGTAGATCGAGGTTGGTACGTAGCTCATCTTTGTTCGTTTGATCACTGTATGCTTCTAGCCGCAGCGTAGGCACTTCGATCTCTACAGGGATTACTGTTTCGGTGTCGTAGGTGTGATTGAAGGGTGTTTCTCCCATGGCGGTCTTCTCCGTGGTCCAGTATGCCCATAGAACACTGGGTAGTTCATCTGCTCATAATCCTTTAGCTTAGTCCAACCGTGCCTTTAATCCGTGGAGGATGGCTCTGTTTGTGACTTCTGCCTGACCGTTTGCTTGAGGGTGTGCGACTGAAGTAAAGTTCTGTTGGATTCCCATGTCTTGGCACCAGTCTTGGAATTTGATGTTTTCGAACTATTTGCCGTTGTCGGACATCAATACCCGAGGTAATCCAAAGCAGCACACGATGTTTTTCCAAAAGAAGTTTTGAACATTTCAGGTTGTAATCGTTACGAAGGGTTCGACTTCTACCCACTTGGTAAAATAGTCTACTGCTACCACTAAGAACTTCCTTCCACCCGTTGCTGGCGGAAATGGCCCGAGTAGATCGATGCCTCACTGTGCAAAGGGCCATGGGCTGGTGAGATACTTGAGGTTGAGGTCGGCAGCAGGTTGGTGGTGAATGTTGGCATGTCTCTAGCATTTGTCACATTTTCTAACAAGCTCAATAGCATTTGCCTTCATTGTTGGTCAATAATACCCCTATTGAAGTGCTTTCTAGGCAAGGGCCTTGCCCCCCAAGTGCCCGCCGCACAACCCCTCATGAGTGTCGCGGAGTACGAGCTCGGCTTTGGCAGGCCGCAAGCAACGCAGATAGGGGAGCGTGTAGGATCTTCTATACAGTCGTTCGTCTATCATGACGTATTTGGCTGCCTGGCACTGCACCCTTCTGGTTGCATTGCGATTTGCAGGGAGGGTCCCGTGTAGCAAGAAACTTGCGAGCAGGTCAATCTAGCTCGACTCTACTTGAACGACGGGAGCGACCTCCTCTGCCCCTTGAGAATGCTAGGCCGAGACAAGTCCTCTACGTACACAGTTCTCATGGTGATGTCATTAGTGCTAGCTAACCTGGACAGGGCGTCGGCCTCAACGTTCTCTGACCTAGGGATTTGTCTAATAAAGTGTGATTGGAAATCAAGCAGGGCCTCTCTGACTTTGGCTAAGTAGGCGACCATGGTTGGCTCACGAGCTTCATATTCGCCAGTGACCTGGTTGACCACGAGCTGGGGGTTGCTATAGATTACGATGTGCTTGGCTTTTACTTCTCTGGCTAAGGCTAGTCCAGCTATCAACACCTTGTACTCAACTTCATTGTTAGATGTCATGAATTCGAAGCATAGCGTGTACTCCAGTTTCATACCGCTTGGGCCGTGCATAACTATTCCAGCACCACTGCCCTGTTGGTTCGAGGAGCCATCTACATGAAGGATCCAGGGCTCCTCATCCCAGCTCGCACTTGGCCTAGCTAGGAGAGATGTCACACTGGCTGCTACCTCACGGGGCTTGGACTGAACCGGCCTAGGAGCTTCGAGCTCACCTAAACTAGGGACCTCGTGCTCAACCGCCTAGGAACCTCGGAGTTGAACGTGCACTCGGCGATGAAATCTGCTAAGGCTTGAGACTTAATGGCAGTTCGCGGCTTGTACTGGAGGACATACTCGCTGAGCTCAACGGCCCACTTCGTCAACCGACCAGAGACCTCGGGCTTAAGCAAGACTTGTCTCAGAGGTTTTTCGGTGAGGACGATAACAATATGAGCTTGGAAGTATGGGCAGAGCTTCCGAGCTGCGATTATCAGTGCGTATGCTAGCTTTTCCATCTCTGGGTATCTCGTCTCTGTTCCCTGCAATACTTTACTAACATAATAGATGGGTCATTGGACCCGATCTACTTCCTTTATTGGTACCGAATTGACCATTTCGTCACTCGCTGAGAGCTACGGTTCTAAAACATTGCCCTCCTCGGGCCGGGTTAAGGTCGACACATTAGCAGGGTATTTCTTGAGCTCGTCGAACGCGAGCTGGCAGTCTTGGGTCCATTCAAACCCTTTGCTCTTAATTGCCTTAAAGAATGGCAAACAGCGGTCTGCCGACTTGGACATGAAGCGGCTCAGGGCGGCTATGCGGCCATTCAACCTCTGAACCTCCTTCAACTTCTGGGGCGGTCTCATGTCTAAAATGGCCTTAATCTTATCCGGGTTGGCTTCAATGTCGCGCCGGTTAACGATGTATTCTAGGAACTTGCCCGAGGTCGCAACAAATACACACTTGTTTGGGTTCAGTCTCATATTAAATTTACACAGAATTTCAAAAACAGAATGCAAACCTTGTATTAATTCATGTGAGAATTGACTTTTGGCGACCATGTTGTCTACATAGCATTGTACTTTTCTGCCGATTAACGACGCAAACAATTTATTTACAATCCTTTGAAAGGTTGCCCCTGCGTTTTTCAACCCAAAGGGCATAACCTTGTAACAGTATAGGCCGAATTCCATGATGAAGGCAGTTTTTTCTTCGTCCACCAGGTCCATCTTGATTTGGTTATAGTCCGAATAGGCATCCAAGAAACTTAGCAACTTGTGCCCTGAGGTCACATCCACCAAGCGGTCGATTCTGGGGAGCAAGAAGCAGTCTTTTTGGCAAGCCCGGTTCAGGTCGGTGTAGTCGACACACATGCGCCACTTTCCGTTGGCCTTCCTTACTAGGATAGGGTTGGCTACCCAGCTCGGGTAGGGGACTTCTCTTATGAAGTCAGCTGCGAGGAGCTTTTCAACCTCCTCGTCAACCGCTTTCCACCTCTCCGGGGATAGGTTGCGTTTCTTCTGTCTAATGGGCCTAACTACAGGATCAGTGTTAAGCTTGTGAGTTATGAGTTCGGGGTCTATACTGGGCATCTCTGCTGTGGACCATGCAAAAATATCTAAATTTTGAAGTAAGAAGCTTACCAGCTCGGATCGTAGGGGCTTTTGGACGGAAGCGCCGATCTGAAGCGTCCGAGCTAGATCTGCCACTGAGGTTGGGACTATGACTATTTCTTCCGTGGGTGTGGCTCACTCTTCGCCTTGCTCCGTGGGCCACTCCAGTTCGAGGTCGTCGGCCACCTTGGTTTTCCACTTCAGGGCGACAATATAGCACTTGCGGGACTCTAGTTGGTCGCCCCACAATACCCCCACACTGAAGTCTGTTGGGAACTTCATAGCCAAATGGTAAGTGAAGACCACTGCCCGTAGGACATGGGTGATCGGCTGACCTGTTATGGCATTGTAGGGGGAGGGGGTCGCTACCACCAGGAAGTCATGTTTGAGTCTGACCATGCAAGGCCATGTGCCGACTTCCACAGGTACTGTTATTTTCCCAAGGGGCTGGACTTCTTCTCCGTTGAAGCCCACCAAAGGAGTGTCTGTATGCTTTAGGTTGCCTCTCTGCATTGAAGCTGGTCAAACACAACTTTGAAGAGGATGTCGGCTGAGCTGCCTGAGTCGACGAGTACGCGCCTGACCTCGAAGTCGTTGATTCTTAGCTTTATTATGAGTGCGTCATCGTGGGGATAGTGTACCCCTCATGCAACCCGGGCTGCCGCTTTGGGGGGTTCTACTCCTCTCGGGTGGCCTCACGAACTAACATCCGGGCTGCCGCTGAAGTGCAACCCGCAATGATCGAACCTCCCACTATCATGTGGATGGTCCCCCAAAATGGCCTCTCCTCCAGAGGCTGCCTCTGCGGTTGTTCGGCCGGCCTGCTGCTGGACTCGGGAGCATCTTTACCATGCTCCCATTCCCGACCTATTTTATTACTATTGTCATTATTATTTTGTACAAAGTTTCTCAGATATCCGCAACAAATGAGCTCCTCTATCTTGTTGCGGAGGTTTTTACAACTCTTGGTACTATGATCGTGATCTTTGTGAAAACTGCAGTATAGATTCTTATTTCTTTCATTGGGATTCCCCCTCAGACGGGGTGGCCACTTCACGTACGGGGCATCCTTGATCGCCATTAGGATTTCTGCCCACTTCGCGTTCAGTGGGCTGTAATCAGCTCGGTCCGCTACAGGAGCTCAGAACAATTGACCCAGCTTTGTACCTCGAACTGTATCCTTTTTCTTTCGGTTGTCCCCTTGACTAGAAGGCTCTCCTTCCCTCTTTCCTTTTTCGGGCGCGCCCTCGCCCTTTTGGTTGATCTCCTCTTCGGTGGCTATGAACCTGTCCGCAAGCTTCAAAAACTCGGCTATGGTCGCTGGCTGGTTGACGACCATGTGCCATTTGAACTCTTTGTGTGTCACACCTTTCTTGGCTGCTGCAAGGCGTACAGCGGGGTGCAAGCGCGGTATCTTCATACAAGCATTGTTGAACCACTTGATATAGCCCCAGATGGACTCTCCCTCTCTTTCCACTACGCTGATGAGGCTTTCTTCAGTTCGCGGACACCGTTTGTTGGTGACAAAGTGGGACGTAAAGGCTTGTGCGAATTGCGCCCAACTTCTTATCGACCCAGGTGCCAAGTTCTAGTACCACGTGCGGGCTGCTCATCTAAAAGTAGTGGAGAAGGCCACGCACATGCATGACTCACTGGCTCTCGCCAGGTGCATCTGTAATTGAAAGGCATCTATGTGATCATTTGGGTCAAACGACTCGTCATACTTGTCAAGAGGGGGGAGCTTGAAGTCTTTGGGCATTGGGACTGCCAGAAGTTTGGAAGACATGGGGGATGGAACCGAGAGGAGGGGAGTTGTGACTTCGCTCGAGCTTACCTCTTCTTTGCCCATGAACTTGAGCAAATCGCGGGTTACAGATCGGCGAGCTCGACTGCGGCGTCTCTGCGTGGTGGGCTCGGTGTTCGTGTTGCTCACCTCCGCGCTGTCCGGAATGGTTTATGCAGGAAGTAGCCCAGTCTGCTGGTGATGGCTGCGGACAGAGGGGTCTTGCTTGGAGTCTGTTGCCAGGATCTTGAACCGGTTCTCAAGGATCAAGGTTTCAAACTTTGACTGCCGAGGTGATGTAGACCTGGCGAGCTGGGGTCCTCCCGACCTATCCGCCCGCAACGAGACCGAGGTAGCCGATCTTTCTCGTCTGTCGTGGGGGGAGATCTGGTTTTTTGGGAGGTTTTGGGGGGCCTCTCCTTGGCCAGCTGGGCGCTCATCCTGGCGGCGAGACTTAGCTTGCTGCGAGGCTGGGTGCCGAGGTGGGAACTACGGCTGAGGTTGAGGTTGATGCAGTTGGGGGAACTATGGCTGATACTGATAGTGGGAGACCTGGTGCAGTACGTGTTGTTGATAGAGCTGAAATTGCTGGAACTGTTGCATTTGGGTTTGCATGGCCCGCATGCACTGCATCAAGTCCTCCAGTTGGTTCGAGTTGGCCGTTGGGGGCACAACCAAAGGCTTGGTGAACGTCGCTCTGACTGTAGCAGGGAGCGGGGCGGCGACAGGTGCCACTATAAGAGGTACATTCAAGCTGGGGATTCCATCCACCGAGAGGGGGACAGTGAACTGTCCGATACAGATAGTAGGAAATTGGGGTTGTTCCCTGGGGTTATCCATTTCCGTGCTTCGTCCGACGTTGCTAGAGGAAGCCATGAGTATTGGATTTTTTCAAGGAAGTAAAGAACTGTGAGAGTTTAAAGAGAAAGGCCTTTTTGAAGCATTTCCCACAGGCGCTCGTGTGGCTCCTAGAAGACACTTGAGATGGGGAAGAATAAGAAGAATCCCTTGGGGGGCTGCCCGGCGGGGACACTCCGATGCTTAAGTCAGTACTCGGTAGAAGCAAGGAAAAGGCGAAAGGCTAAGAGTGTAGATAGCGCGTTACCACTATATTCAAGAGGTCAGAGATTCAAGAAGAAGTTTCTCTTCTGCCCTGAGGGCTTTTATAGGGACACTCACATTAGGTCGGGCATAACCGCCACTGGGCTCCTGCCACAACCGTTACCTGCCAGGGCTGCGTAGGTGGCCGTTGTGGCGTACACCTCGCCCGGGCGAGTGACACGTTTCCAAAGTGGCAGGCATGCCTTTGCCTGTTGAGAGACGTGGATGCAGACTGTCGAAATGACTGGGACTGCGCCGTTAGTAGAGGATATGGTGCAGTCTGACCAGTACAGTCTGTCAGTCGGAAGCTTCCTAAAGAGCGCTAGTGCGGCTCGTTCACGAGTTATTTTGTGGCGAGCTTGAAACACTCCCGGATTACCCTTAGTGGAATTGATCATCAGAATGACTTGTCTGTTAGGGAGCTCGGGATAGCTAATAACTTTAGCTCGTGAGGTACAGTTGCCTCGGAGTATCTCTTCAAAGATAGCACAGGAACCCGGAGTTCGCATCGCGACAGACTCCTCCCCTCGTGAGCTGTAACGTAGCAGACTGCTTCGTGAGCCCGTCACTTGGTCACACCGGGCTTCAACGCTGGGCTGTTGCTTATGCCAAGTCAGCATCTACGTATCACCGTTTCATAGGTTGGGTCAAATCATCCTAGAATTAGTAGCTACCTACCTCGCTGATGGTGATAGTGGGGATAACGGTGATTGTTACGAACGTATGTGTAATTAACAAAATAGAATTTGTTTTCAATGTGAATTCAATACCTATACTTTCGTTCAAACTTCCGTTTCTTATCTAAAGAGGTGGAGAGAGATGCAAACTAAAGAGAAAAGAAATGAAGAGTTAACTGTAATTAATCGAAAAAAAAGAAGAAGAAAAGAACAAACTTTGGGTTACAATTTGTGTTTTTCGTTCGGTTTTCCTCTGGGTTTAGTGTGGCCGTCTACGAAGAGTTTCATCCATAGTTGTTTGATGAATGGTGGTGGCGTCTTGTCTATAACCAGACTCTGAGCTGGTGTCGGAACCCAGTTTTGGGAACCATGTGCGATACACCGGCAGACGGCAGTGGTGACGTTGAAAATGAGATGGGCATTTGCGTCTTTTTATGCCTTGACTGACGGTAAATTAACGCCAGATATCTAGATTATGGCATTTTAAAATTTAGAGACCAAATTGTCACTTTAGCCAAAACACAGGATACTGATCAAGAATTTTTTCTTTTTTCATACTATTAGATTTGTTAATTCATTTAATCGATTTCAGCGAATCCAAGTTCTGTTAGTTCATTTTGATTTTGTTTTTCGGTGAATCCAAGATCTATAACTTCAAATCCTTCCTTCTCTTATTCTTCTGTTTAGGTTTGTAGTGTTGAGTGAGAAGTAATTAAGTATTAAGTGAATGGATTTACAGAGTAGGATCTCGAGTACGGAATGTGGTGGGACCAATGGAGAGAAGGTCTGAAGGATTGAGATTTGGGAATTAGATTCCAACTATAGATGAAATTCTTGTAGAGGTTTAGGTAGTGAAGAGTAAATAAGAGGAATAGAAGGGAAAAGATGAAATTTAAGAGAGTGACGATATTGAATGGAGGCAGAGCAGGAGGGGGCTGCTTCTGGGAGGTGATGAAGGTGAAAGGACCAACGCGTCAATTTTCTTACCGTTCTGTTTTGTCGACGGTGATACTTCTGGGGGTTATTTTACCCTTTCTCTATATCTGAACTGCATTCCTTGCTCTGGATTCCACTGAACACTACACTATAGCTGAGATGAATCAGTTTGATGATAAGCAGAGGTAGTTTTCCCCTTTCGTTGATCTTATTACCTTCATGGTTATTTGTTTCATATTATCCTGTAACCGAGATGAATCAGTTTCATGATAAGAAAAGGTAGTTTTCCCCTTTCGTTGATATGTTTAGATTTTAAATGCTATAGATAGCATCGATGGTGTGATGATAAGCAGGGGTTTTTGTATGGAATGTTGCAAGAGAGACGAATAATAAAAATTGTTTGTGGTATAAGAACTTTGAGATTGGGATGGATGACTCAGACTCAGAGAATTAGAATGGATGTGAAGGATTTGTCAAAAGCTCTAGTAAAACTTCGCAGAGAAGGAGAATACAGATCGAATCTGATGCAACCCATTAAACTGAATAGAGGAGAATACATAATAAGTAAAATATAGATATTATAAGATATGTATTAGTTAAGGAACAGATTGCCAAACACCAGGAACCAGAAACAAGATTCTTGTTCAAGAGCAGGAATTTGCTGGCAGAGTTGGCCTGCATGGTTTAATTCTCTTCATCACATCACTGCCCACATGCACCATCGAATCCAAAACTTCCAAATAATCCTCCATGAGAGAGAACTTAATGAAAGAATGGTAGGATCCATCTAATGGATGCCATGAAGGGTGCGGAATAGGTGGGCGAATTTCAAAAATTTTTCTGCCATCTCCCAACTGGGAATCATATTCCCTAAATTTAGAATACAATATTCAAGGATTCTATTTGAACCATAATCGAACCAAATCTGAACCAAAAGGAAAAATGGAGGATTATACCTGATCCGGAGAAACAATATCTCCCAAAGTTGGTGTTCACGCCCAAAGAAGACACCAAGATCCGCTTCTGCTGAAGATGATACAACTGTGGGTGGAACGGAACTAGCAGGGTGTGTCCTATACACTGGATCCTTCGCAAGAACCCACTGGAAACTTTGAACACCGAATCCTTTTCAGTCTTTTCTACAAGATGGATGTCAAGAACTGATTTCTTGACTTCTTTCTTCTACAAAGATCGAATCTTGCAAGAGGGAATGGCGGCAGCTAGAGGAGAACTCCTGGGACGAAGATGACTGAACAACTTTTCTTCTCTCTGGAGTTTTGTGAGATCTAATCTCTATATGCAGAAAGCTTTCTTCCTTACTCAAAAACCCTTGGTTCGAAATCTGATATTTCTCTCTGGGTTTCTCCTCCATTCTTCTTGATTAAGAAAACATCATAATTAGGAGTTATCCCAATCCAAATCAATATTTGGATAGGGGATTATCTTAATCCTATCTACAGATTAAGTTAGTTTACTCTTGATCTTATCAGGAGGTTACCAGATTCAAATCTGATTTAAATTTGGTCTCTCAGAGTGGATAAGGTCAAATGCCCAATCCTTTACTAACATTAATCTCAGATTCGCCCCATAGATGGGTGATCATATCAGCCTAGCTTGTAATGGGCTTTTGGCCCATTAAGTGTTCAGTGTTTAACTAGTTCCCAATCTGCTACCCAATTGGACTTCTTTGTATGGCGTGGGACCCAAGCATTGATCTACACACCAGCCACATGGGTTCGGCCCAACCTTTATTACAAGGCCTAACCGAATTCACTGAAAAGCTTAGTGACCCCTTGAGCCCATCACATGGACCCTATGGGCCCAACACTTTCATTAAGTGGTCCCTGGGCCAAGCCATCTTATAAAACCTAGGGACTGTGGGCAGGTGCAAGATTAGCCCATCATGTATTATCCTAAATGGTCTTACACTTAACCTCTCAGCCCTTAATGATCAAGTAGTGCTCGACAAGAGAGGACCTCTCCCTTGGCTGCAAGGAACAATGCCGCACTCTCTGCTCACATGGATCCCGGGAATTAAAACCATTTGCAAACTTTTTGAAATCGTACATATACATATATATATTAATTTTGCAAAACAAAATTCCAATGATTGAAATCAACTGCCGACAGTTTGGTTTCCATCAGAGAGAGTGCATTCTCGATCATTACCATTGTCCGACAAAGGGGCTAATCCTGTCACTATGATCACTCACTCAGATGAATTCTCATACTGCCCCAACATGCCCAGGTTTTGACCTCCGCTAAAGATCTCACTGATTGACATATCAAAGATAACCCGATCCGACACCTAGTGAAGTGTCATAATCGAGTCTAGGGGTCAGGTGTAACTTTTCAGTTTTGCCCATCTGTTTCAAAGGTCCAGGGCAATACTGGAAATCTGGTCCGGTTCAAGGATTCAAGTAATCCCATACTGCATGTGCCTTGGGTCTTACCCTGGTGGCCGAGACAAGCCATCCCAACACTTCGTGGCACACCAGTATCAGCCTTGACAGGATAAATCTCCCCAGACTTATCCAATGACTGTGAACATTTAAAACTAACACGAGTCTCTATAAGTGTCTAGTTTTAGGGTCTTACACAGAAATATACCAAACAACATGAATCAAGCATGCACTTTATTTATTTACACTAAATGTCAAAAGTACATCAAATTGGATTGAAGCTAAGGGCATACAAAAACTGTCTAACACTTAAATGGCAGGCCCAGTAGCAGTTAACTGCTGCTTCCAAACAGAGCAGGGGGAAAGCCTTTTTAATTTGAGTGATAAAAAACTCAGATTTCCAGATTAATCACACGAGTCATGGGCTGGTGTTCGATCAATGGGTTCATATAATTCATTGAAAGCGGAATTTCCAAGTTAATCTGAAAAAGTAATTAAAAAATGCTTGCTTGGTGCAGGAATCTATGATGCAAATTGCAAATAGTGTTTAATCAATCGAATCATATAGTCATGCTTCTCAGGTGGATGTGGTATAATACAAGATAAATATATATAGTTTCACCCATCATGAAGCAGCTCTTCATGAGGGACTAAAAAAAGAAAAACCAAAGATGAGAAAAGATAAGTATATAATAATTGAGCAGTGATATACATATATTTGAGATATAACCACAGATGCATCTTATTTCAGGATATTTACAGTAAAGGAAACACACAAAGACGTACAACAGGTACTACTCTCAAAGAACCATTCACCCGAAAAGCTTAAACGCCCTGTCGCGTGAAGCTCAGGCTGTGTGAAATGTGGAGAAGTACAGATCTATCCATATCAGATAATGTCATATACTTAACGTAACCTAATACTTATTATATCTGTTTGGAGTCAACATGCATGAGCCATGTCCATGGCTGCTAACATGCTAGCTCCACGTTATCATCACGCCAAACTCTATTTACAGCAACTTCACTTATCTAACAGGCTCATCAATGGGGAGGTTGCTTATAATCTGGATACACATGGTGGGTGTTAGTAGATGATCCTGAAGGATGGCCATGTCTTCCAAAGCTCTCGTTGTCATCATCATCATCTATGCCATTGTCCACCTTGATTGCTTCGTTATTGAAATCTTCTGCTGCATGACCAATCCCAGGATCCCTAGTCTTTGCTGTGAGATTGTTGGCACCAGTTCTTCCCAACTGTACCTTACGTCCCAGATTTACTACGTATTTGGGGTTATCCGGTGGGAGCTGGTAGCTGTTATTCTTGTGCTCCGCCACAGTATGCTTTGATGAAGTGACCTCTAATTTGTTTGCATCAGCTGGTTGAGTTGCCAAGTACATCCACCCCACAGTAATGACAAGTATGAGTAAGGTCTTCATCATTTAGCTGTAACTTGCATGTTCCAATAGTTACATCAAATTAATCAGAAATGCTTCAGTTCTCGCTAAAGGCTGCGTTTGTTTGAGGTGCCATGGAGTTCCACACCGATGGTTTAAAATTTCTGAATTGTTGAGCTTTGAAAAACATGATTATGGATGTAAAACTTTACTATAAATGGAGTTTTATATAAAATTTCACTCCATCCAAATGTCGATAAATCTGAATCGAAAGTGAAATGTACATCAATCTTGATTTACACCACAAACAAATGCAGCGAAAAAAATTCTAATTAAAGACCCCTTGTTCTAAATAGCTACTACTGCATGCAACCATAAACTGGGTGATCAACTAAACAAGTTTTAATTATGGACTTACCTGAATCTCCTTTCTTTGGTTGTATCAGATCAAATCAAATTTGAAGAGTGTTAATGAGGACCATTTATAGAGGTTTCTTGCTCTGCTAATTAATCTGGGTTAGCATCAGCAAACTGTAGCCTGTAGGAACAGAAACCACACAAAGGAGTGGGGAACCACCACCCACTTATCCCTATGCCCTGCGATATAGCCACTGAGAAATTATTGGTTAGGGTTAATTATGAAAATTGCCAAAGCTGATAGTGCTGGTTTTCTTTCTTTACTAAAAATTTGTTTATGTTTGTGCTCATTAATGAGTGCTCTTGGACAAAGCTAAAAATTCAACCAGTATATGATTAAAGGAAATAAGAATTTTCTTCACTAGGTCCAGGGATTTGTCTGGAGAATCTCTTTCTTGCTGATTGCAGGATGACCTTAACATTTATGGAAGAGAAATTCTAAGCTGGTCTCCAAGAGAGCATGGTGATTGGTGGTCACCAGCTGGTCACCGTTGGATCCTGAATTTCGTAAGTCATGAATGCAGAGATCCAAATATTACTCCTGAATGGTGTCATGTTGTGAACTAATAAATTGTGTATCGGTGAGGTCACAAAGCTCCCTCTCACGTCACGGGGCCTTGGCTTTTGCCCAGTGAGGGTGACCTATTGCCTATTGGCTAAGGATGAAAATAATAGGTTTGCTGGCCATGTCCATCCATATGTTTCACGCTGTAGGTTGGAAATGGATTTAGTTATTATCCGTTTAATTGATTTTTTTTTTTTGAAAATTCAGTTTAATTAGTTGATTTAAATGGGTTCAATTGTGTTGGATAAAGGGTAAGGGTGACAATTCTTCAACCCAACTCATTAACCGGCCCAACCCATCCATTAATTAGCAGGTTGGATAATTCAATTACAGGACATTTAATGAGCCCGGATCTGTTCCTCACATAGCGATTCTCACACCAATCTTTATAGGCACATCTCACCATCTATTGAGAATATCTTCCATACTTTTGCATTACTAGTAACTAAGCACATATGTTGTACGTGAGAAAATTACATATTAATTATTTGAATTTTAAATATTTATTATTCAATTATGACATTATGGGTTTCTTTGAAAAGTTGGATCATTGACCCACCATCTAAATAAGAAAATAACATTGCTTTTAGATTAACTTTAAATTAGAGAAAATTATAGTTAGAGCCAGTTGTACATTTAAAATTAGGCTACAAGTTGGTCCATAAACCAACACCGGCTCTACATTTTAAATCATAATAACTCTTGCCATGTCATCGGACGCTTATGTCGTTGTTGCCAACAATGGGACTCTTAATCCATGTTGGGCACAACCAAAAGCTTATACTGAATTTCCCTTTAATGTTGGGCGATTGAAAAAAAAAAGGGTTTTAGTTTCTTTCTCTCTCTCAATTTCCCTCACGCTCTCTCACTCATAGTCATCTTTTTCTCAATGATTATATGATTTGAAAATAAATAAAAATGGCTTTTGGTTTCTTTATTTACGTTCTCTATATCAATTTTTCTCACTCACTCTACTTATTGTTCTCCCTCAATCTCTCTCATTTTCTTTCTCGGTCGGTTTCTCCTCTCCCTTAATTTCTATCGTTCTCCCTTAGTTTCTCTCTTGCTTCCTCTCTCATTTTTTTTTTATTTTTTTTCTTACACACTTATATGGTATTAATCAGGTCGTATAAAATAATATGAGACCAACTTAGTATGGTTAAAAAAATATTACACTAATTTGATAAAAAATCACAATGAACTCTTGGTTATGAAAGTTGCACCAACTGGAGAATGATAAAATTCGAGAGAGAATGAGATATTGATTGAGAGGGAGAGTGAGGGAGAAGAATGAGAAAAATTATGGGAGAACAATAGAGAGAGAGAGAGGTTTTGATTTGACTACAGACCGAAACTGAAAGAGTGGGAGAGATAGAGGGAGCGTGAGATCGAGAAATGATTATGAGAGAGAGAGAAGGGAGGGAGATCGAGAGACAGAGGGAGTGGGAGAGAAACTAAAAACCTTTTTTCGATATAGGTTTTTTGATGTGTCCAACATGGACTAAGAGTCTCATGTTGGCAACAACCACATAAACCTTCGAAGACATGGTGGAGATTTTATAATTTGAAATTTAGAGCCGGTTGTTAGAGTTCTGTTGGTTTCTGGACCAACCTGCAACCTAATTTTAAATTTATAATCGACTTTGACTATAATTTTTCCTTTAAATTATTTATTTCATTTACATTATATAAAATATTTTTACTTATCACACTTAATTTTTGTTTGTCTATGGTATCATTTGACTCAAACCACTAACCCACCATTAAAAAATAAAAATTGCTTGATTTCTAGTCTGGCATTAAATTTTGTATTACATTTCCATCATTGATAAAATTATTTCTTATGTATAAAACTTATTTTTGTTTAATATAATAAATGCACAATATTGGAGATGTTCCTGATATTTTATTTTTTATAAATATATAACATTAGATATGTGCCCAAAATTTTCTTTATTTTTTTATTTTTGTAATTTTTTGTATTTTCTATTATTAAAAATTTTATTATTTAACTATGACATCATTTAATTTCTAGGTATATTTTGAAATTGTCATTCTATTTTCACCATTAATAAAAATACTTCTTACATTTCATAAATATTTGTTTTAAATTTTTATTATTTAATTATGACATTATTTATTAATCCATTTAAACCCAAATGGTTGAATTGCTTGCCCAGTGGGCAAGAAAATGGTTTTTTTTCAAATTACTTTTCAAAATATTTATTTTAATACTATTACAGTTAATATTGTGGAATTAATTACAAGAATTTAATGATGAGAAAAATATATCTTATATATAGGATTTAATGAGAGAGACAATAAGAAAATATTTTTATTTCCAATTGGTTTTAAATTTTACATTCCATTTCCATCATTAATAAAACCATTTCTTATTTATCATGCTTATTATTGTTTAATATGCATGTCAAAAATGTTCCCAATTATTTTATTTTATTTTTTTATTCTATCTATTTTTTAATTTTATTATTTAATCATGGCAACATGGATTAACCCTTTTGACCCAAAATGATTTAATTTCTTACCACCACCTAGATGAAAACACTATTTTTGCTAGGTAGGTTTTAAAAGCAAAAGCTTTTATGTTATTGAAATTATTAATTTATTAAGTATGGATTTAATTAATAGAACTTAATGATAAAAAAAAAACAAAAATGACTTAAAATATATAATTCAATAAACATGAATGCAAGATAATAACTTAAATGTTGGATTTAATGAGAGAGAATTGAATATCTTTAAATTACCTATTTTCAACTCATTTAATATCAAGAACCAATTACCCTATTTGCCCTCATTTTTTACAATAAATTTAAATATAGAGGGGTGAATTTTGTCCTTAGAAAATTTCAGAAATATTCTTGAGGCCATTTGTGCTATTTAAAGTAGTATAGATTATTCATAGAAAATATTCTCAATGCATGATAGAATGTGCTTGTGAGGTTGGTGTGAGATACGCTTTGTGAGAGGAAGATCCCAATTCACATTTAATGGGTTGGGTGGGTTAAAACACATAAGTATGGAGATATTCTCAACGCAAGGCAGGAAAGGGCTGCTCTTAAACGGACTTTGCCCTGATTGAAGTTGAACTAGGTTAGATTACGGTTGCCAGATAACCCATGAACTTTTTGATATTTCAAAAAATTTTCCTCTTTTCTCTCTTTCTCTTTGGTTCGTCACTTTCAAGAAAGAAATAATTTTCTTTTCTTTTTTATTTTTTATTTTTATTTCAGTGGAGATCAAATACCAAGCAACAAGACGAATAAACTGCCCTAATCTATCTCACATTTTGGCCCATTTGATTGAAAGAAATACACCTTCATTTTAAACCCTAATTAATTTCCTGTATCGAAAACCATCCAATTTGTTGAAATTCCTCTGAGAAGGTAGAATACTTTCACTCCGCTTTTCCCATTGGAGACCCTAAAGGATTGGTTGTGTTCCGCTTTTCCCAGTGGAGACCATCACATAGAGATATTTCCATGTCAAGTAGATACCATCTTCTCGATACTCAGATATCACTGGGTCGCAAGTAGATAACCCATAAGTCCCTAATGAGTTTGTCTTCAATCAGGGCAAAGCTCATTCGAACAGTTTTTACTACCTTGCATTGAGAATATCTCTGTACTTGTGTGCTTTATTTCATGGGAAGATATTCTCAATGAAAGGTTGCAAAAGATTGTTAGAACGGTATGGGCACAAATTTGCCCTGATGGAAGCCGATCTCATCCCTAATATGACAACTGAACTCTCTTACCTTGGAATGACATGTAATTCAGTGTCATTGGAATTCACCTAGAGATGCTAATTGGAGAAAAATACCTTCAGAAACTCAAGACTTATTAGATAACTTGGTTTGAAATAGAAGAGCATGGTTTTCAAAACCGGATTGGACTGGACGGTCGGACTGAAAAAATCAGGAATAGGTCAGGTGACTGATTCCACTTTACCCCAAAACCTTATTTTGTCAAAAACTGTTGATTTGGTCAGCAAACCGCTGACCCAGGTGGGTGAACCGTTCAAACCATCTAATGATTTTGGCTGTTTTTTATTTTTTTTAATTTTTTCTTAGAACGAATATCCATTCGATTCAAATGATTGGACCATTCAACCCAGGAACTGGATCCCTGACTAATTCATTGTCCGGTTCGATTTTAAAAACCTTGAAGAAGAGTATAGGAAGAAAATCCTCAGAACATTGAAGACATAGTCGCCGTCTCAACCTCATCGTTGGTTTTTAACCAAAATCGCACATTGGCTATGGTTTCAACCAACATAACACACTCTGAAGTGACAAGTAATTTTTTCTTTGACTAGTTGAAGAGATTTCATGTTTTCTGATTATTAGGGGTTTTCTCCGTTTTGTTACTATTCATAGGTGATCGAGAAAATTAGGTCTTATTAAACAAAAACTGGTTAAAATCACTAGATGGTTTTATAAAATTTAGAAAAATTTTAGGTTGCATTTGGCATTCTTTATTTCAAGGATTCATTTGCTTTTTACTGTTAAAATACTCCTATGAACATTGAGTTTTTAACTATAAAAATTAAGTCCTTAAAATAAGGAATGTCAAATGCAACCTTAATGTTTTAATAGCTTTTCCTTTTTACTCATGTCATTTGCCTCTTGCAATTTTGCTACTTTTTTTCACTTTCTTTTTTGATTGAAATTTTTGCTATATTATTATATAATTGGGCTTTTTACAAAGAAAAGTTTAATGAATTGACAAAATCAGATATATTTCATAGAATGTGTTGAATAGTCATTCTACCTATTTTTGAATAGGTTGAACAGGTCGAGTTCGCAGGGATGGATACTTTCGATTTTAGCTCTAATTCACAATTTCTGACAACCCGATTGCTGCCCTTGGGCGGAGATAGCTGCCGGGAGGTGTTGGCAGTGAATAACTGGGAGGTGTTGGCTCTAGTTCGTTGTGGAGGTCATTGATCCTTTGCAGAAGCTCCTTCAAGTACTCTATTGCATTGCACCACCAAGGATTGAGGCTCTATCCATCTTGCCTTTGGAACAACTGACCTAAGCATGTAGAGCCTGTCATTCAATTTCTTCCTATGATGCTTTTTAGCAGGAAGCCCTTTCTTTTACCCCTTTTGATCAATACCGGTGACAGTGCTGATTGTGTTCGAGTTGTTTACAACGTTCTTTGCATGGTCACCCACTTTATTATTCTCCATAGCATCATCCGAATTGTTGTGGATGTTTAGGAAAGGATAATTTGGTCCAAAAAGGATAATTTTCTGTCTTGTTCCCTGTTTTTGCAATATTTTTGAAAACACATGCATCTGATTTTCTCAATTCATCAAACTTTATTAATATTTTTATAAAAGGCCCTTTGTAATTTTGTAATTTTTCATTTCTATATTTGTTTATAATTTTTATTGTTATGTATCTTGTACTTTTTTTTTGTTTTTTTTTTTCATTTTTTATGTTTTTATAATTTTGTATTTTTTGCAATTTATGTTATAATTTGATGTAGTTTATGTATGTATGTATAGGATTAATGGGTTGGGCGAGTTGGTTTGGGTCAAAGTGGGGTTGGGTTGAACCCAACCCATTTAATTGTGTAAATGGGTCAATGGTGGGTTGGTATGTTAACAGGTTGGGTCGAAGCTCAACCCACTGATGGGCGAATCTTTCCTATAAGCTCAGTTTAGAAAGAGTACAAATATAAATATGTACAGTGTAAACACATACAAAATAATACAAAATACAGGGTTTGCACTCTACATATTTGTATTTGTACTCCTTCCAAACTGAGGCATAAGAAGGGTCCATAATGTTTACAATTGGAATTGGAATCAGAATCAGAATCAAAATCGAAATCTTTTGGAATCAGAACCGAAATGATCCATTTCCATAGCCTGTTTGGTTTAGACAGGAATGTGAATGAGAATTGAAATCAGCAGGAATGAGATTTCATTCCCAAGAGAGGGACAAAGAATGCCCGTCATTCCCTCAAATGGGGGAATACCATTCCAGTAGAAATAGAAATTGAATTCCAATTCCATCCACCCAAACAGTTGGAATTGGAATAGCCCATTCCAATTCCAATTCCATCCACCCAAACCGTTCATATGCAAAGCAGATTTGGATGGCGGTTGAGCCTAATATATTTGGGCGTGGGGATGAGGATGTGTCCATGCATGATGGATTGGTGGACCCACATCTCAAATAACTGTGTTTCAGTACAAAATATAAGGTTTTGCACTTTATATATCTGCATATGCACTCCTTGCCTTATGGATTTTATGAATAATAGAAATGAGATAGCATCTAACCACCTCTCTGCTTAGTCCCTATCTTGCTTGGGAGAGCTTTGAATTACTTCCTAGAGATTGTGAATTGTATAAAGATGGAGGGAAATTCTGATTCCCCCAAGTGTTGGAATGCTATTGTTTGGAGGGGCCCAAATTTGGGGTTTATTAAGGTTAATTTTGATGCGTTTAATAATGCTGATGGTTTGGTGTGTTATTGCGTATATTGCTAGGGATCACCTTGGAGTCATTCGTGTTCTTAAAGCATACAAGATTGAGTTTACTACTATCAACGTGGCTAAATCTTGGGTAGCTGCATCTTGAGAAGCTCAAAATATGGCTCTCAATTTTAGGGATTCCTTTGTCATTATCGAAGGGGATTTGAAGCTTGTCATTGAATTTTTGAAGAGATCTATCGCTACACCATGGAAGCTATTGAACATCACTGAAGACTATAGATGTGTTAGCTCGCATCTGTCTATGGAGTTAGGCAAATCAAGCTATAGATTGGTTGGTTTGCAATGCTATCATGGGTGGACAAATTAATGTTTGGGGTTGAGTTACCCCCGTCTCCTGTCTCCTCAACAACCTCATCATCCATAAAAAAATAAGGGTAAATCACAAATACCACCTGTACTATGGAGTCTGTGATAAAGACCCCTTGTACTTTGTTTTGTGAAAAAGACCCTCCTGTATTATGACCATGAGATAAAGACCCCCTTTCGTTAGCTTCCGTTGGTGAAGTACATGACCTAGCCTATATCCGGATTGCGGCCTATCAGCAGTGAGTAGTTCGGTACTACAAAATTCGAGTTCAGAGATGTCAATTCTATGTTGGTGAACTTGTACTTTGGAAGGTGATGGTACCTGATCCCGGCGTAGGTAAGATTGGACCAAACTGGGAGGGTCTGTATAGGGTAAGACAGGTTTTTGACGAAGGCACTTACAAGCTCGAGACGTTGGAAGGGAAGCAAGTGCCCTGTGCTTGGAATGTTGGCAATTTGAGAAATTATTACTTATTAGCTCGGGAGTAAAACATCTGCAAAATTTCTCTAAGTCTAGAAGACCAACGAGCTAGTCAGATTGTACAATGGAGAGTGGACTACGAGTCGCTCCCAACACCTAAGGGCCACGGTGCCGAGCTAATAAATGACATCGACACTAAAATAAGACCCAGTTGCTTCTAAGCATGGGTAGCAAACAAATCCAACTTACGCCTCATCGATGCGCAGGCAAGTTTGACACATACACTATAGTGCCTGCTCACATCGGCTTACATTGACTTCAGGTTATTCCTAATTGTGCCTAGTTCGTCAACTTGGCACCTTGGGTATCTATACTTAGAAAATTTTTCAATTATATGTTATTGCACACAAAGTGGCAAAACATTGACATTTCATTACTTTGTAAAACTAATTCTAGTACAAGTATAAAAAAGAAGAGGAAAAAGGAGAGAAGAAAAGAAAATCTACTGAACAAAGCTCGGAGGCTCGGTATATGTTGTATGTACATGGGGGGGTCCAAGAAAAGAGGCAAGATTCAGTTCTCACTTCGGGGCTCTTCGTCTCCGCCTTCAACATCTTTAGGAGAATTCTTTGGCTCGTCCTTCACAGCATCTTCAATGACGCCAACCACACCGGTCTCCATGGCTTCTCCAATGACAGTACCCGGGCTGCTCGGCTTTTCAACGATTCCCCCATCGATGCTATCTTCGCACTCCTCCTCAGAGTCGAGGTCTTCCTCCTCAGATCGAAGACAGATGACATGCTTCTAGAAGTTTGATACGTATCACCTTAGTGAGCTAGGCAATCCCAAGCTATTCGAACCTCAGCCATATTGCCAAGTTGCTTGAGACACCCGAGGTGGCTTGGCCCACCGAGGTGGTAGGTGGTGCTAAGATGGCAGTAAACAATGATTCATAGTCTAGCTGGTAGGTCATGTTCATGTGTCCTTTATTTATTAGGTTGGGCCAAATCACCCTCATCACCGTGCATTAAAAATATCTCCATACTTGCATGTTTTTTTTCGTGGGAAGATATTCTCTATGCAAAGCTACAAAGGACTGTAAAAATGATGTGAGCACGACCTTGTGAGCTCTGAAGCTGATTTCCCCAACACCAAACATCCCAACACTCCAATACGAAATGGGATCACCTGCCAACAAAACAATTCCAACACCCTACCAACTTGATTCGACACCGCACATTCCGCTATAAAATTAGGGTCCACCATAAAAGTAGGACCCACCATGTATGAAATGTTGAGTGTTGGATATTGGTAGGCTGTTGGAACGCATTTTATTGGAAAGTGATCTGAGTTGAAATCTTCTGCCAACAAATACCCCAACAAATATAAATACCGTTCCTATCCTCTACCAACTTGATCTAACACCACACATCTCATCATAAACTCATAAAAGTGGCCAAGTGGGACTCGCTATATATGAGATTTGCGGCGTGAGATCATGTTAACAGAGGGTTGGAACGTGTTTTTTTGTCAGGTGATCCGACTCCAATACTGTCCCAGCAAGCACTGCAGCCGCACATTGAAAACATCTCCCTGTTCGTGCGGCTGCAATTCCTACTTGGGACGTTGTTGGGAGTGTGCGTTGATAATTGATCGTTACTCATTAAAATGCACACAGCAATCACAAGCAGGTCAGTGTTGTAAATTTATTTCCATCGCTGACCCGTCCCTGTTTCATTGTGGTCACAACTCGCAAGAGAGTGCTGCGACCATGTTTTACTGGCGTGATCTCGTATTTTTTATTGGGCAGCAGTCATGGACTATGCTGATATCCGGAGCTGTTCTACCGGAGAACGAACAGCAATGAATAGACAGGAGAAGAGGCGGGAGAAATCGTGCCTTGAATTTCCAAAGGAAGATGCAGGATTCATCAAAGCTACTCATATAGTCTTGTTATTCTTACTCTTACTTGATAGCATTTCGTAGAAGGGGCACCACTTCTTGCTATTTCAGGTTTCAGCTTTCAAAAAATAAACTTAAGCTCAAAATCAGTAAACCTGCAGAGAACCAAATTTAAACGAAAGATGATCATCCATAGCAACTCGTTAATCGAGAATTGAGTAGAACATTCGATAATGCATGGTTAAGCTTTAGTGGTTTAGGGCTAGGGGCGAATCTCAAATCCGTTCTTTCTGTGACTTATGCTGTTAAAGAGGTTTCTTAACAGATGTCGAGGCGGATCATCTTTTACAGGGAACATCAAGTAGATCTGAGAGAAAAAGCATTTATAGTTTTCTACTCTTTGTTGATGACCCAAAGAATGCAGAACGTGAAAAACACGAGCAGGCTTGTGTAAGCCCCAAACTTGAAGAGGTGGAAACAGATCATGAAGGTTTCTTGGCACGGTGTTTCGTAGTCTTCCGTTTGATTGCGATCCTCCTCCATTCCTTGCCGTCTAGCTTCTTCGTTCGAACCCTGGTTACAGTGATTCAAATTAAGTCTCTCTGCAGCGGGCTGCACATATAAAAAAGAGATGATTAGATTGAAGAAAGAACACAGGAAAGAAAAGGACTTCAAGAAAATAGGGTTTTAAACGTACCTTGGAAGAAATTTCATCCTCGGCCTCGTCCTCAATATTCGTTTCCGGTGATGAATCCTTCGAATTGACGGCTATCTTCGTGCAGTCTCCTTCTTCGATCACAGTTGAGCCATTTGAAATGATCTGCAACAGAATCAAGAGATAACAAGAGAGAGAGAGAGAGAGAGAGAGAGAGAGAGAGAGAGAGAGAGAGAGAGAGACGTTCTTGAATTTAAAGACTGCAAGGCGGAAGAGAAATCGAATCAATGAAAAATGGTTTCGATTGAGCATACTTCTTTAGCGATCGTATCTACTTCGAACGTCGGACTACAGATCGACAACTTCGGCAGAGTCTGCTCCAGTTTCTCGTCTTCAGATTTCTGTAGGTCCTTGACATTTGAGTCTTCTTCGGTGACGAGAGTCGACGGAGAGAGAATGTCTTCATTTGTTTCTTTCTGCTGCTCCATTGGCATTCCGAAACGTAAATTTCGTGTCAGAATTCAGGGATTTCAGCTTGAGCCTATTGGACGTACAACCAACTTCATTTATATGTACGCAGTCGTCGAAAATTCCCTACTACACTTCTCACTCTGCACACTGCAGAATTACAGATGCCGTTGGCGCCACACCCAACACAACTACTACTACTGTATACACTGTATGCACGCATTCTATGTATATGATAGTATTAGCGAATGATCGCAGATGCTGATCTCATGGTTAAAAATAACGTGATAGAACTTCAAACGATACACGGCGGCGATGTGCTGTGGGACGTTGTGGGAAACTATCTTGTAAGAGGCTATTTCAACTCACATATTCAGTGGTGGATTTCAAGCTCTGATTCCTCTAATCGGATTCAAATGGCCCCCATAGAGTGCCCACAGCACATCCCAACCGTGCATTGGGAACATCTGCTCAGTGGTGCGCTGGAAGCCCATCTAAACTCCTCTGTGTTTTTTTTCCTTTTTTTTATTTATTAAGGGGAGCATTTGGGAAAGCCCAAGCCCATATTCAAAATTTAGAGGATATTCAACCCTATATATTCATTCAGCCCAGACTCAATGAAGCTTCAAATCTCCCGCCAAAAGAATGAAGGCCATCCAGACTCCGCAGAAGGAGGCACCGAGATCTGCAGAATCTGCAACTCGTCGATCGAAGGACGCTCAAATGAAGTCCATCTCCCAACAAGTTAACAAGCCTCATAAGGTGAGATCAGAGATCTGAAAATTGCCCCTATATTTTCCTCTTTTACGGTTTTGCTTGGAATCTACTACATTCCATTCGTTGTTTTCCGTTTTGTAGATCGCCAAAAAATGCTTGAATTCTTCATTCACGATAGTCTCGAAGGACATACCTCCTGCGAAATTGGAATCAGCGGATTCCTCGTTGGTGCCGGAGATTTCCTCTGAAGATCAATCCGCAGAGTTCTCGGAGGTTCAATTTTAGACCTAGTTTTTTTTTTTTTTAATATCTTGTATATCATTATTTGATTCAAACGTTCTTGTCTTTGTTTTGTCGTACTCTTTCATTCCAGAGCTTTCTGTTACCGCTGGATCAAGCCCTGTCAGTATCACACGAAGCTTTTAATTCGTTGAATCTCTCTTCATCGTCAGAAACGCCGTTTGATTTCCCTTCATCGCCAGATATCACAAGCAATTCAAAGACCATCAGCAATAAACTAGAATCCAGCAAGGATACACAGGAGAACAGTGCATTCATCCTTTCTGCTGACTGTATAAAGATGGGGAACGTTGAAGCAGAGATAAGCGTGGATTGTCTCGAAGAGGCCTTGTCTCGGATTTTAAATTCATCGGATGTTGATGCTCGGTCTAAGAAGATAGTGAATGCCTTGGTGAGGATCGTCATCAACGATGTTTGTCATTTGCCCGAAGAACAAGAGAAGTTATCTGAACTTGCGTGGGCAAAGGTTCGCATCGGATTCTTCTTCTGTGTCTTGCTGTGGATCATTTCGTTTTCACTGATTCTGTTCACTAAGGTTGCAGCTCGAAGCTCTTTTACGGATCCTCCTCCGACGTGAATGTTTCATATCTCTCCTACGTGCTTTAATCGTCTGTTTGGCCATGGCGTTTTTCCTATGGCTATGGCTATGGGCTTGGGCTATCTTGGACTTTTCTTTGGGTTGGGCCGGTTCTCGGACTTGTACCCAAGCTTAGGATTGGACCAGAACCATCTACCCTTCCCATGTGGAACGTTGACTTGGGCCCAAGCATAGGATCGGACCAGAAACTCTTTTTTTTTTTTTTTTTTGTATCCTGATATTGCTCGTATTATCACTCTACCCTACCTTCTATGGGCATTGATTTCATGCCAGTGTAAACGCCTTTAATGGTGAGAACTTGGTTTGATGACAATCTCTAATGGTGAAAAGCTTGATGGAACATGCTGTATGATAACACTAGCATGCTAGTTGTATGTACTTATACTATCATACAATGTGTTCCATTTGCCTGGGTGAGGATAGAATAGTATCAGAATGGGTGATCTCCCAGGAAGTCTTCATGTTGCAGTCTTCCTTTTTGCTCATAAAAAAGGTAGCATCTACTTATACCCATCTTACTACAATGAAAGTTTGTTTAAAACACTAATTGAAAGGTATATCGGTAAAACTGAAAGGGGAACCTCTTGCTCTTGTTACACATGGCCCATAATGGCGCCTGGGGCCCTCATCACTTGCTAACTGGTTATTGCTTGAAGAATTGGGACCAACATTGAATGGATCTCAACTGAGAGATTGGTCGTGCCCAATTATATCGAGTAAAACCAGATGGTTATAATACTCTTCGAATGCTGCCTTTTGGCCCTACTGATGCATCAGATGGTAAGTACCCATCCAATGGTGGATATAAATGGTAAGTCATAGACCCCCATGTCTCACTGTTTTCCAGATGTGATTGTTTATCCAGAACCCATATTTCCACTACTAAAGTCTTGCAACAAGAGTAAATTGATAATGAAGTTACCAGCTTAGATTGCCAGTAATGTAAAATCTCTGATTGGTTGTAGTTGTGATCTGGGGATTTGTTTTTTTTTTTTTTTTTTGGTAATAACCTGGGGATTGAATCCTTGTAACAATGGACTTAGATGGGCCTTCTTGATATTCCCTCATGTGTAGGAGGAAACTTCAATATGATTAGATTCATTTTCTAGGAAAGGGGAATTACCAGCCAATCCAAGAGCAAAAAGAAATTCAATGACTTCACATGAGTGTTTGCTAAGACACACATTGTATGCAGATTGGTCTGATTTCTTGCAGACTACATGGGTGCTTTATCTGACTATAGTGGGTGGATTATGATTATGTTTAATGAGGTCTGTGTGGCCCATCTTTTAATGATGTTAGAGACTGGTTGGAAGTATTAAAGAACCATGATGGGCAGGGTTCAGAATAATATGTGGGAAACTTACAATATACAAGGCAAGATTAAAAGTCTGGAACAGAGAGACCTTCCAGATGATTGGGGTTGACAAAAAGCAGCCTGCATGTGACAAGTCTTCATGCCATCTGTGATTTCAGTGATTACAGTATGTTGCTATATATGAAGTATGATGATTCCTCATTCCACTCCAATTCTGATTAAGTGGCCAGAAGTTAGAAATGACAGGTGTATTCTTCAGCAACATATTCCCTGCTTCAATTGGATGAACTATTTGCACCATTTTGCTGCAATTAACACGTAAGTACAGAATGTTCTATCATATCCTTCTCCAGGTCTTCCGACGTTCTTACACCCAAAATCCCTTCTTCCAAAGGATCTCATATTGCTTCAACGACCAGACGTGTGTGGCTCCCTTTAATTTGGCCTGAGTAGATATGATTTCCTGATTTTATTCATATTACCTGAAATAGATCCCAAGATCATGCAATCAATCCTATAAGAATGAGTTGAAGGGACTTACTAGTTTGTGACAGATTTGAAGTACTTCAAAGTGTGTAAACTCAAGATAATTTATTATATTATATAGCCGTTTTAGTAGAAACTCTCTCAGCTTTGAACCTGCTAATATTATCTTTGTTACATCATATCATTGGAGAATCTTACACATGAATGGGGTTCTCGATTGCTGGATCTAATAATGCTTCCAAATACAGTGGTGCTTAAAAATATCAAAGTCAAAGTATTATTGATTATTAAAAACATGATAATAGGAAAAAATTGTTAGTTGATGTCATAAGCTTTTTCTCACTTTGGTTGGCGATTTTTCTCATAAAGAAATGGATGTAAAATAAGAAAAAAAAAAGCCATAGTTGAGGCTAAACATTTATTTATCCTTATGTTGAATGTATTTGACTGGTATACTATGCAAAGGGGATGATTGGTTGATCATTTCTATTAAAGAAATGTTTTGTATTCTAATTATATTCATAACAGTTACATTGATCGTTATTATTTTTTTCATTTTCATGCCCAACAGAAGAAATTAGTGCAGGTTGTGATGAACTCAAAGATCGTATACAGTGTACTAATTTGAACTTCAAAAATAATTACTGAAACACAGGATGCTAGCCATATATATGAACAACCTCATCTGAACTATTTGGTTTGGATTTTGAATGACAAGGTTGTTATCTATTCCGTAAAGTAAAAATGTTACTGGTTTTGATCCTTTCCTAGAAAATAGCTGTTCTTAGCCTAATATCTGATTGTTTGGACCCATGGCCTTGGCCTGGTAGGTATCATCAGCCCTGGTTAATTTGTGTGCTCCATGCAGGTGAGTGTAGGGTTTCCAATATATGAAGTTATAGTTATTTCTGCCGCTTGTCAACTTATGAGATTTACAATGGTTGCCATGTCATACTTCTTATGTATGCCATCCCACAAATGGTCTTTTCACAACTATTAGCCAAGTGGATATGTCTCTGTGCACTTGACTAACTTCAAGTGGTTAAATGATAAAATTTCTTTTTTTTTATTTGATGTTAATTGTTGAATCAATGATATGAAACAAAAAATAATTAAAAAGTGTTTGAATCAATGATTAGGCACCTTATAATATTGTTTATTGATGCCAAGGAACAGTTTATTAGCCTCCAATATGCTAGGCAAAATAATGAATTTGAGATGGAAAACCCTTAAAAAATGTTGGACTGTGGAGCTTATTTGATTATTATACGACTTGATGTGATTTCAAAAATAAAAAAAAATATAAAAAAAAAGCATCTATATAACGTGACAAGTGATGTAATAAGCTATTATAATATCATAAAACGAGTCCGGGCCACCAAATCTGTGAGCGCCCATATTTATCTGATTATCTTATCTACTCCATTAACTTTATCTCGAAAGAGTTGAGCGATGGGAAACTTGAAATCAATGGCTCCTTTTTTCCCTGTTTAGGTGGGGGGAGACTTGCAGAAATCACTGTTTTTTAACGTGTGGGCTAGAAGAATTGGAGAAAAGATAAGAATTAGGAGATAAGGGCATGTTTAGTTAACGGGAATAGAGGTTTGGATTTAAAATCGGAATGGAATGGGCATTTCGATTTTAATTGTTTGGTTGGATAGAATCAGAATCTCATTTTCATTCCTGTTGTTTTGGCATTTCTCAAAACTCTCGCCTCCCCTTTAGGAATGAAATCCAATTCCAGCCGATTCTAATTCTTGAACCAGAGGATAGAAATAGACCATTTTGATTCTGCAGATTCTGAGAGATTTTGATTCCATTTCCGATTCGGATTCTAATTATGAACCAAACGTATTATTACTCACGTGTAACGGATAAGAATGGGCGTTTGTAGATCGAGATGGACATCTACTACAATGACAGAGAAATGTTGCACATTATCCAACTCGCCGTGGCCTCTTGATGGGTTATGCTCTCAAAATCAGACCAAATGAAACTAGTGAAGAACTGAGAATTTTCAGACAGCTACAAGGAACAAGGTAGATTGAGTTTTAGTTTGCTTAACATATAAAATTAAGACCATATAACAGGAGAGGAAGCAAACCAATCAGGGTGGGGCTATTTGTATTTGGTATTGTAATTCCACCAAACCTGGGAAACCCACCTGGAGAATATCTCTGCATTCCATCTTTGTTTTTTCATCTAGATTAATGGCCAAGATGAAGGCATAGAATATTGACACATTAACTTTTGGATTCAAAGAGAAGAGTGGTGGCATTATTACTTGGAGAATTCTGACACACACATTTAGATCCAATGACCTCAGTAGCCCAGAATATCTATATGTATTATTTCAGTACTGCTCTGCTATTATACTGAACAGTTGGTGATCCAATCACAGAGACAACTCGGAGGCGCCATTCATGACGATTAGTAAATTACACCAAGATAAAAGTATTTTTCAGTCAAAATCAATGCAGTTAATTAAGTATGAGAGCCAAGGATAGAAGAAAGAATAAAAAACGTTAGGGAGCAATGAATGTACTGAGACTAAAAAATTTAAATTTCTTGTGTTTTGTATTCATGGGTTGTGCAAAGCTGACCCTTTTATTGATATGGGATTCTGGGTTGATCTTTCATCTTTTAATTGCTAGGGGAGGATGATAGGCAAGACCCAATAGGCCCCTTCATGGTAGCTAAAGTTGAAAAGGATAAGTACTATCTTATGCTTTAAGGTATATAAATCTCCAATTCTGGAGAGAGAGAGAGAGACCATAATAAACAATTAAGCCTTTGGGATTCTACTTAATCTTGTCTCTCTGACATATTTTAATGTGTATTTGGGGTTCATTATTTATTTAGAATTCTTGTTTCATGCCATCTATATTTGTTAAATAACTCTGTAGACTGCAGTTTGTTTTGCTTAGAAGAAAACTTGGGCATCCTCCTTTTGTGAATTATCTTGTTAATTTGAGCAATATAAAGAATGCGTCTAACAACTCTCAGCATCCCAACAATTTTGGATCGGCTATATAAAAACACTATATTAGAGTAAACGGTTTCATGTAGAGATTGGTTTCCATTCAGACATTATATATCATTATTGGTTATGTTAGCATCAATACTAGCTTACCCAATCTAATAGGACCAACAACTCGCAACAATCAAATGTATCATATGTTAATCTGACATCATAGGATCAGATGCCAAAGATCACATCGCTGCTGTCTCACTAGTGCTAAAGTTCACCATAACAATATCTGTCATTGTCTATTAAGTGGGTGTTGGCATTCTTATCAAAAGCTTAACGATGCTTACCTTGACAAACATTCTACATTAATTTAAAGCAAGGTTTTAAAAACTGGCCCAGAATCGGAACCGTTTTGGCTATTAATCGATTGACCATTCAATTCGAATAGATGATCCATTCTAATTTAAAAAAATAATTAAAATAAATGTCTCCAAAAATAATTATACGGGTTGAATGAATCGACAGTACAACTGCCTAATCAATGGATTGTTGGTCAAATCAATGATTTTTTTACTAAGAATCGAGTTAAGGGTGAAATTGAACTCATTATCTGGACGATTTTCAAACTAAGTGGTCCGACCATTCGAATTAACTACGGTTTGAAAACACTGATTTAATAAAAAAAAAAAAGAAAGAAAGAAAAGGGAGAGAATATTGCTCTTTAGAAGAAGGAGGGGCAATTCGGATGAAACCTGTCCACACCTTATGTAGGGAGAATGGAAGAAAAGCCCCCAAACACATTAAAAAGAAAACACTAAAATCAAAGAATAAGATAGAAAGTAACACAGAAACTAGAAGCCACCACATGCGTTTTCTATATTTTCTTTCCTTTTGTGCCTCACTCACTAATCATTGCTGAATATATAAACAAATTTGGAGCAATGGAGCTAACATTATAAATCTGCCCAGTAAGACATACCCACATCATCATTTTATAAAATATTTAGAGTAAATTTCTGAAACCTCTCTCTTAAAGTTTCTGTTTGTTGCTGGAATCTCTCTAAAGTTTGATAATTGCAATTATTTTGTTTGAACTTTTTATATAATTGTAAATAGACTTCTCTGATAGAATCTTATAAAAAGAGACATTAAAATGTAACAAAATACCTATGCAGCTACTTCTAATAAAAATGTTTGTTTTTCAAATTTATTCTTCATATTAATCATTCAAAAGTAAAACTAAAATTTTAAATTCTCTTTATTTATATTATTCATAAAGTTCATATATTTTTTTTTTCAGTAAAAACCAGCTTCAATAGTAATTGTGTGGGTATTTTTAGGTATTTTAGACATTTCATGTCTATTTGTTAAAAGATTCTACCAAAAGGAGTCTACTTATAACTGTATCAGAAAGCTTAGAGAGGTCATTGTAGTTTACTAAATTTTAGAAGAGGTATCAACCACAGTCAGAAATTTAAGGGGAGGTTTCAGCAATTTATCCAAATATTTAAACAATTAGTGTTTTGTAGGGTTTCCCTAAATCCAGTTAAAAGTTGCTTGGGTTGGAACCCCTGGAAATAAGAAGGAAGAAATTTGTTAATCGTAATAGGTGCTGAGTTTTCAATAATTTGACTAGAACCACTTTTTTTTTTTTTTTTTTGAATTTAAGTGGGCAAAAATATCATCCTTCTCTGTAAGAAAAGGCCACAAGCAACAAACATGCCATCTCAAACCTTGGGGACAAGTTTTCTAGGAAAATAATAAATTAATAAAAATCTCTTAGATCTTTCCAGTGACATTCTCAATATAAGTAAAAATAATTTAAATTTTAATTCTTAAAGAAATATTTTTTCTCTGCGGATACTTTTTTTTTATTTCCAAGACAGTCCTTGGGAAGTTTTCATTCTGATAAGGTATTTTGGTTGCGTTTGGACAAGCATCAGGGCTTGTGCTTTTTAAAGCCCCAATTTCGGGTTTTATGTGATCTTGGGGCTTAAAAGTGTTTTAGCCTTAAATTGTTATGTTTTTAAAATCAACTTTTACCAACCGTTCAAAACACTCTTTTGTCTCATTTTTGTTTCACACAGCCCAAAGATCAAAAGCAAATAGCAATTGACATTGTTTTAATAAAAAATAAATATTTTTAAAAAATCAATAAGTTCTTTGTCCCTGATTTTTTTAGTCTAGGGAATGGGTGTAACTTTGAGTTGGATTAATCTGAACCTAACCAAAAACAAACGATCCAAAGAAGACGTTAAAACCTGGCATGCAAACCAATCAATCGCTTGATTTGCTTCACGGTAAATTATTGTTAGAAATGAACCCAATCCAACATCTAAGCTGGATATATTCTTGCACATGTAAATTATGATTTAAATTTTAAAAGAACTAATAACGATTACAGTGATGTTTGGTATCATGGCCACATTTTGGAACGGGTAAAATAATTATGGGTATTTTTGCACATGGAAACAACCATGCCTTGGAATTCGGTTATGTAATTCCGAGTATTTTTGCACATGAAAACCATTATGTTTTCAGACAATGATGATCTGGCTGGATATGTTCTCATTTTTTACAAGAATAATGAAAAAAAAAAAAGAGCAAAGCAGCTACATGATACAGACTAATAAAACCCGAACCTAATAAACAATCCGATTTTCTATAAGATCCGAACATTGATTTACTTGAATTAATTGTCACAATCATAGCCAACCATCCTCCTCTGGCCGGTTGGTCAGTTTTAATAAGATTGCAAATAAAGATGGTAGAAAGGACAGAAATTACACATATATTAGCACTCACGACTGAAAGAAAGCTTGTTGATGTAGTGAGTATAAGCAGCAGCTGCTTTCGGTATTAAATGGTCTCACATGTTCCAGCACGAGGGATGTCTGTGCAGGGGAAACCATTTAATATAATGTTCTACCTTCATTCTTTCGTCTGACAACCCACCCATCTCTCCTTTTCACTACTGTATATATGTGTTTCAGACGATAACACGAGACTGACCCAAAGCCAAAATAAGGGACGAGGGACCATTGCTCAGTACAAACCAGCTCGGGTTAGGTTAAATTAAGGGTTAACTTGGGCCTTGCTCCTACATCCGATCACAACACAGTCCAACCCAGGTAAGCCGGATAGGGATGGCAATTCTGTGGGCTTCTTCTTAGAGGCTACACCTCTCAACCCGTATTCTCTTCAAAACTCATAACGGGTTGGATTTTCACAATCCAAATATGAAAATACAATCAGGGTGGTGGGGTGGGTTGGATTGACAGATTAGGTTTAAAATCTACATTTAATTTCTTATTATTTTTTGCTATATATAGATAATAAATAAATAAATATAAAAAATTTCAATTATTTGATTAAAACATGTTAAAATATATATATATATATATATATATATATGATCAATTATCTTTCACATAAAATTTAAAATGCTATCATATTCGACACTTAATACATAAGTTCATATGGCTTCCAACAATATTATGTCCATAGGGTTGTAAAATCTCAAAATCCATTCATGCCTGAAAATCTGTTTTTTAGGCTGCATTTAAAAACAATGCAAATATGTAGAGTGTAAAACAGTTCATATAAATTGCATAACTGGGTTAGTTTTGCATTGACAAATTTACCTTCTTACCAAACAGACTTTTAGCTACAATGGATGCAAACATGAATTCCAATAAAATATATACTTTTTTTTTAATCAAAACTCCACTTGAATGGAAATTTACTTCTTTTTTATTGATGTACTTTTAGATCTTATTATCAATGTAAATATGCACTGATCTGTACCTTACCAATGCATAAATGTAATGTTGTCAAACACATGCAAAAGTGTACTGGAGTACAAATTTATTGTGAACCAGATTTGCACTTCATTTGCATTCTTTCCAAACGCATCCTTAAAGAAAAAAAAAAAAAAAAAAGTGTCCCCATTAAAATAAATATGCGCTGAATAGAGTAGAAATTGTCATCCCTAAAATGGGGATTACCATGACCGGTGCCCGGTGAGGTGGGGTTAAATTAGTCCTGGAATCGGATTCTAGTGGACTGGTCGTCTTAGTTGTGGTGGGCCTGGCTCATCATCAACCAGTCCCAAGTCCCAACTCAACCCCGGTCGAGTTCTTATTGAAATACGACTCTATTTTATTTTATTTTTTTCTTTAATCTGATTCTTTTTCTTTTTCACTCACTCGCTTCACTAGCAACCAAGCAATGGGGGCAAAAGGGTACGTGGGGGCCGAGCCAGTGGCAGTGGTAGAACTGGGCCGTGCCCACCCAATGTTAACTGCCATGGCGCCACCTGCTCCCCACTTTCTCGATTGTCTATGCAGGGAAAACGACGAAATTGCGCCAACTTACCATTATGCCCCGCAATCACTAACCGACAACCAAATTTTTCCTTCAATGGACTGACAAAAATGCCCTTATCGTTCACCACTCAGCCTTCACCGTTGGATATCCTTTTAAGGTTTAAAGTCCCCATTAGTTGCCCATTCACATGGTGCTTGGTCCAATTAAGGGAAAAAGGGATGAACGCATGTACCCAACACAAAGCCGGAAAGGGAGATGAGCAGAGACAAAGAATTCTAATTAGGGGCATTTATGTCCTTCAATGTGAAAAGGCATAATAAGGCTTTTCTTATCGATGGAAAAGCAATATCTTATGTGCTAGAGAACTACAATGCATGAAGTAGAAAGCTCTGTCCTGCCCAAATGACTTTTGTTTGGGAAAATGCTTTTGGCAGCATTTCACCTACCAATTTTGATTCTGGAATTGTACAGGGTTTGGCAATCTACAAAAGCGTTTGATAGCTACATTACATTATATTTGCATACATCTCTCTTCCTTAGCCCTAGCAGGGTAAATTGGTCACATCATAAATAAATAATTAAATTAAATAAAAAAAAGGGGGGAAAACCGGAAAACCTAGGCTACTCAACAAGAGAAATGAAACGAGGCACTAAAACAATAAATGCGATTTAAGTAGCGACACGTGGTGTTGTCTGATTGCTTTAAAGCCTCGCTCGAGTGCTCGACCTTCCAACTTTAACGATTCCTTTATCATGATAGGAGACCTCCCTATTCCCACGAGAGTAGCAGCAGTTACCGCTCACCAGCTCTGTGTTCGAAGCGGGTCGCCCAACCCAACAGGCCGCACCGCCGCAGCGGAGCGAGCGAGCGAAGCTCCCTCACGCACCTACGCTGAAAACCTCCGTCAACTTCATAATCATACAACATCTCTGCTTCTCTGATCCTACTTCCTCTCCTTCGAGTTTCGATAGTCATCGATCCCCCGCTTGCCTCGACCGATCGGTTTCTTCTCATGAAGATTGCTTTACCTTCTTCAGGTACATGTATGACGTATCTTCCTTAGATAACATCGAATTCGCTTTCTCGAAATTTGATTTTGTTTTTTGTTTTTTGTTTTCTGTCTTGTTTTTTTCCTTGCTTTCTAGCCTTGATGTTGATCATCCTGGTAATTTGTTTTCGAAAAACAGAGCTAACATAAATCTTCTCAGAGTTTTTTTTTTTTTTTTTTTTATACTGGTTTTCATCGGAAAGAAAAATCATGTATTCATGACGTTTTGGTGTAATATTAGCTTGCGAGTTGCGACTAGCGAGCGATCCACCTGACACCAGAGGGGAGAACCGCCTTCCTGTCAACTGGATTCGGTGGATTGATCAGCGAGTTCCGAATTTTTCTGCTTGTCTCGATTTGGTATTCCTTTGTTTTCCTTTTATGCATTTCTCTCTATCTGAATCTATTTTCCATTTTCCTTCAGGTGTTCGTTCTTATTAGGCGTTTCGTTACTCTCGTTACCTTCCTTTTTCGTTTTCTCTGTCAGAGAGAGAGAGATTGATTCCGATTCTTCGTTGGTGAGAATCTTGTATTCGTGCTTCGGACCTCTATCATCTCGATTGAATTCGTAAGAGAGAGAAAGAAGAAAAAGAGGTGGCTTTTTCGGTCCGATTGATGGCATCACCTCTGATCTCGAATCCCGAAGCCAGCTCCGATAGATCGCTAGAGTCGAAAAAGAAGAAGAGGAAGAAAACCGCGAATCAGAACCCAGAAGACCCAACAAGATGGAAGACCCGAGCCGAACAGCAAACTTACTCCTCGAAGCTTCTAGAAGCTTTGCGACAAGTCCGCCGGAATCAACCCCCCGCATCCCCGGAAGCTCCGCCTCGTGGCCGAGCTGTACGCGAAGCCGCGGATCGAGTCCTGGCTGTCGCGGCCAAAGGACGAACCCGATGGAGCAGGGCTATCCTCAACGGCCGCCTCAAGTTAAAACTCAGGAAGAAGAAACCCAGGGTGGCGGTCGCCGGAAACTGTAGGTCGAAGAAGCCGGGAGCAAGCATTCTCCGCTTGAAGGAGAAGCGGTTACCGGCGTTGCAGCGAAGAGTGCGCGTCCTCGGAGGGTTAGTTCCCGGTTGCCGAAAAATCTCGTTTCCGGAACTTCTAGAGGAAGCAACGGATTATATTGCTGCGTTGGAGATGCAGGTTAGAGCCATGACCGCTCTCACCGAGCTTCTCTCCGTCGTCGGCAACGATGCCGCGACTAGCTCGAATCGGTCCCCGCCGAACTGAATTCGCTATCTTCCCCCCACCCCCTAATGTTTCTCGAATTTTAAATTCATGTATTTTATTGTACACAAGTTCCCTTTTGCTTTTGGTTTTCTGTCCTTTCTTCTTCCCTCTTTTCGAACTCCACCATCTTGACGAAGACTCAGAGATATTTTTCTCCCCCATTAAAGAACATTAAATCATTAATTAAACTGAAAAACCAAATAACGAAACCCAATTTGTATGATTGGATGAGGTAAGCCACTAAGCTAGATAATCAAGGCGGCCCATGTGATCATCTTAAAGCCCCCTGACATCCTACGGTGTACGATTCTCAATTATGGATTCCTTTTGGTGATGTCTCCGAGCAGAAAGCCTTGATGATGGATATACCAGTAACCAGATTCATTCCACACCTAGTTTCAAATAGTTCCCCAGGGGTGAAGGATTTGACATTTGAGTGCACTTGTTCTGTACACTGCACTCTCACTCTCATGAGTGAATAGTCCTTGATCCTAACCAGAGGTGGTGGTTATTATGTGGGAGATGTTTTCAATATGGGATGTGGAAGTGAGGAATAGATCCCAATTTCAAATGAAAATGCTCGTTTGTTTGTAAGTGGGACTCCGGATCTTTTACCCACAAAACATTATCACGGTGCGTTGGGAACATATCAAATGAAAATGCTCACCACGAGATATTCCCCATGTGTGGCTGCGATCTCGTGTGATAAGTGTGGGTAGAATCGTCAGCTCGTATTACACACACTTACACGTCTTGTTTGTTATCAAAAAGCTCACGCTTTATTGACAAAAAAATCACGAGCTTGCATCTGCTACTCTGCTTCACTGGGTTCATTGAAACTCTCTGTATCTACCTTCAGGCTTCACATAAAAATGGAGACATGGCAGGCAGCGTAGACGGAGGAGGATTACTTCATTTTTTTTTTTTTTTAATTTCTAATAAAAAATAAAAAAGAATCAAAGAAACCGTACGTTTCTATTCCTTGGGTAGTGAGACCACGTGTTGTTAGTGTACCACATGGAACTAATCCGGTCGGTACGTACAAGAGATGCAGACAACGGACTCATGGAAACCCAACCTCCAGTTGCGGTGACATTCCAACAGCACATGTTAGTTGCAGAAATTTGCCTAACCCTACGCACACATGTAAAGATATCTGGTTTTTGGTTTGTTGTATTTGGCAAATGTGACTGAGAAGAGGGGGGTTGATGCGTGATGGTACTCGCCAGAAAATTCCTCTCTGAGCGTGGGATGGTGATGGTCCAGCTTATCTGCATTTGTGGCAGAACGCTTATACTAGAGCAGCCTTGGCTTCGATCGAGAATACTAACGAAATGGAGATGATTTGAGGGTAGGGTGGTGAAGTGAGGACTGAGGAAGTAATCGATCTGGTCTCACTCAGAGGAGGGCCGAGGGCCCCCTTTTGATAATAGTTGCTTATATGGTTCAACACAACTGAATGAGTTATTTGTTTTTTGTCTTTCAATCTCAGTTTTGAAGGACTATAAATACAAATGCATAGTGTGTATTTTGTATTCTTTCTAAATTGAAACTTTGGCTGCATTTGGTTGCAGTGTACTAGTAAAAATGTATAGGAGTGTAAATATTAAAAAAAAAATTCTGGCTTAATCTTTGTTTTGGGTTTTGCTTTATTTTGTTTCAAGTTTTTTTTTACTTTATTTATTACACTGCATTCAAATAAAATAAGATAAGATTTGAAAAAAAAAATCATAATTTGCACCTAAATCATTCATTAGTGCAAATAAATTTGTGCTGCAACCAGACTCAGTCTAGTTCCAAAGTAAAATAATCAACCAAATTCCATGGAGCTTGCAGCCAGTGCCCTGGTTTTGTGAGGTGGGTCTTACTTATCCCACAAACTATGTTTGGTGAAAACCCTGTCGGAAGGCAAAAAACATGGCTTTCTGCTGAAACTACTTTTAGTGGCTTCTTCAAATCCAACCAATGCTTCAACCCTCCCAAACAGACCTTACATTATGAGTCTGTTTGGGAGAGCTTTAGTTTTGGTTGAGCTGCTTTCAGCTTTACCAAAAAAAGTCTATTATAAGTGTATATCCACCTTGAAAAGCTAAAAGTTGAATCCAGTTTTCTTATTCATTTTCTCTACCTGCACCTTACCCATCATACACGGCAGCCGCACTTCTCACAATTTAAGATGGTGACGTGTGGCTGCAATTCAATGTGAGTAGAGAGTGTGTACATAAAACCCAGTTTGGTGAAAGTTCTCCCAAATGGGCATTATTTATGAAAAAAAAACAAAGCAAAATCAAATGTAATTTAATTCAGCCAATTCAGCTGCAATCAAAATTCAAAAGGTCCCTCACTTGCCATCGTTATTGTTTGGAAGAACCAAAGACATGAGTGTCCCAGGGCAATGAGAAAAGCAAAATCCAAATGCGACACATACATTAATGGGCTAATGGCCAAATGCCACCACCATTCGTCATTTATCCCTCCCTGTCAAGAGCAAGCCCTTTGATGATGATTTCTGTAGGGACCATTATTAATTGCGTTGTCACTTTGTCACAAGCTAACAATATTTATGGTGTATATTATATGTGTATAATACTTGAGATTTTGGGTGATTAATAGTTTAATACAATTAATGCATTTAAATCAAAGAATAAATAGATTTAAATAAAATATAAATACATGATTTTCAAATTAATATGTTTATGGATTGTGGTAAATGGATTACACAGTTCTGACACAAACATGGTTAAGATAAAACGTCCTAAACCCACTAATTTTGTGTCTTTTTTCAATCATGTTTATGTGTTGTATGGTTGTATCAAATATTATTAACCCTAGCTAGGGGTGTCGATTAGACTGGATTTGGTCCAATCGATCCAATCTGATATGAGTCTATTACAAATGGATCAGGTCCAATCCAATCTAATGAATAATTTAGACTATTTTGGATCAATCCAATTTAATATTAGGACTGTTCAATTTGTTCAAATTCGTTTTAATTTAGATTGGTTTCAACCTAAATCCAGTCTATTGATACCTATATTCTTATCTTATATTAATAAACTGAATATTGGCTTACTCTAACCAAATTCAATATAAATTTATTACGGATGGACCAGGTCCAATCTAATCTAATAAATATTTTGAACCGAATTGATTCGATCTATATGTCTTTTTAGTCCATCCAATCCATACAAATTGATTTTGGACTGGACGGACCGGTCCATTGACACCCTTAACCCTAGCTAAATTGTATGGCTTCCCTATGTTTTAATACGTTGGTAAGAAAAGGGTAGTCGTTGCCTCAGGTAATGTCTTGTCTTGGTGGAAATTGGGAGAACAAGTGATTCTGCACAAACTCTCTCAATCATAATAGTTTATATATGTATTAATATTATATTTAAAGATACACAGATGCCACATGGGATAAAACACATTTCGGAGCAAGAAACCAATATTTTCAAAATTGGACTGGATCGGAAAAACCAGACATTACTGGCTCCGTTTCACCCAAAATTAAGTTAATCCGGGTGGTCGAATCATCAAACCGTCAATTCAAATAATGGTTTTTTACCATTTTTTATTTTTTTTTATTTTTGTCAAAACGAACTATTCGTTTGGATCTGACGGTCGGACCATTTGATCTAAGAAGTGATCCCCAAACGGTTTCCTGTCCAATTCAGTTATTTAACCTTGCAAGAAACACTAAAAAAAAACTATTTTTACCAAAAATTGAGGTAAAATAATTGTAACAACCCTTTACTTATAAATTGTTCAAACCACTTACAAGATAACAGCCTTGTACCAGACACCAATAAAGATGTATGAACGGGATCTACCTCAAGAATCAGCTAAAGCAATAACACGAAGATGAAAATCTAAGAACGACTCCATCTTTGTAATGAAGTTAGTATATGATAATTGTAGAAATAGTTTTTATAATAAAAAAGAAGGAAGAAACTATATTCTTTGCTTTGGTTTTTGAAACATATATTTAATTGTGGATGGATGTAAATTCCAATTTCGCCATTGATCTTTCATCAAATGGGCATGTTTGCATGGATTTAGCTGTGGTCTAAATAATTACAGACCATTTGACAGGTTTTTTTGGGAAAATCTTCTTGTAGTTCTGACAGTCAAAAGACATATTGAGCTTTTGCATGAAGATCTGATTAGTCCAAAACTAGTTTGGTTATCATGCATTTTTTTGTATAGTTCTGCGCAAGAATAAAGTGAGAAGACACGGAAAACTCTATTTGAAACTTCCCGATATTAGTCTAAAATGGGTTTTTCACATCTTTTCAGCATATTAACTTTCAATGGCTAAATCTGTTATGAACCAAACAAAAAAAGACTGTAGCATGAAAAATGAGACCTTAATAATGTAAGCATTATTATAATAATACATGCAAAATAATGCCCATTAATACTATAAAATATAAAAAATATATAAATAATAATCTGATGTGTTATGTACATTGAATCATCAACAACCAAGCTTACATCAGTGGAATCTATAACCATTTTGTATTTTAAAACCAAACGAAAACCACGGAGCTAATCATGATTTGCCACGTGTATATATACTAAAGAAGAAAAAGGAATGAAGAAAAGAAGATTAGATGCATGTCTCAGTCAATAAAGAGCGGATATTATGTTTTTCTGTAGAATTAGTCGCTAGACCAACAGGAGAATTAAAAAAAAAAAAAGTGTTTAAAAGCAAGAAAAAGAAAAGTAAAAAGTAGAAAGAAAAATAAAAGAAGAGTATATATAACAACAATCAGCTGGTGGGGCGTTGCTGTAGATGTTGGTAGTATTGCTTTTCATCAGAAATTTGACATTTATATTTTTTTTTATGATAAATAGTTGCACGTGGGAGGGGGAGGGTAGGTTACATCTTGTTAAATTGGAAAGTACATTTTCTAAAAGATGAATTGAGTCTGCTGAGGCAAATTTTGATAATTCTACCTAGACCACTTAGGGTCCGTTTGGTGTGGAGTTGGAATTGGAATGGTCTATTCCCACAGCCTGAATGGGAATGAAAATTGAAATCAGTAGGAATAAAATTTCATTTTTAAAGGAGAGGCAGGGAATGATCATTCCCTCAAATGAGAGAATGTTATTATAACAAGAATGGGAATAGGATCTCGATTCTGCCCAACCACAATTGAAATCAGAATAACTCATTCCAATTCTGATTCCAAACCCCAATTCCTGGGAATCAAACGGGGCTTTAGATTCGCTCATTTTTTTTAATTCATTAAACAGAGTTAGAACTTTTTCTATGACATGCTCAATAAAAGCTTAATTGGCGATGTTTTTCATGTTCCCACACTTGTATTAATTCTAAGATTCTTTTTGGATGGGTGGTCTGGCCAACTTTGATTAGGTAATTACAGCCAAAATTGTCAATTTAGAAATTATATTAGTAGTTATACTAACCCAAGAGTTTGACTTAGTTTAGCCGATTATTTTGATTTGTTTTTCAAGGTGGAAATAGTTCCATTTCCTTCCAAATCGACGTAGCAGAAAGAATTATCTTCCATTTTTCTTTAGTTTGGCTCATATTGTTAATATTGGTAGAGATAGAAGAAATTTGATCTCATGGCCAGAAATTTTATTAATTGAGAAATATATATATATATATATATATATATATATATATATATATATAGGCATAATTCAAAGTAGGGATACACTTTTGTATTGTGGGAGGAGTGTGTCAATGCTTTTAACCATATGTTTTATTTTATTTTATTTTTATAAATAATTTTATATTGTTTAATAAATAAAATAAATGGGTTTCTCAAAACACCGTGTATTGGACATATGGATACTTTTGAACCTCGTATATAAGATAGTGATAACTCAAAATCACAAATAGATAAGGGATGAAGGGTAGTCTTAAAAGATGCCTTCTTGGATGGCAACAAACTAATTAAGCTTTCATAGCTAACATCCATCCTTTGACCATTGTAGAGAGAGAGAGAGAGAGATTTCCTCTTGATATTGCTTATCAGAGTTTGCTTTAGATGCTTATTCTAAACCATGCATTTGTTAATCCTTGTTGATGAGTTTATTGGAAAATTTGTGGAGCAAAACTTGGTGCAGAACAAGACAATAGGTGCACGGAAGTCTTTCGGCTCATCTCCTGGTTTCTTTTCTGGTAGAACATGAAGTAGATATTTTAATATGCCAAAGATGTTGGTGAGTCAATTGTCAGTGAATTGACCCAACTTACCAAGATTATGTAAAACCCAACACTCGGTCGATTTCAGTTAGCTAGCCTGACTATGGTTTTGAAAAACCAGATCGGACCGGACTGTCGGACTGGTTGACCCAAGAACCAGTCATAGGTCTGGATCTGGTTTTAGACTCCAAAACTGATCAACTCAGGTTTGGACCGGATAATCAGACTGTTTAAAATCAGTAGTTAAACCGGTTCTATTATATTTCTGGTCGAGTTTTTAAAACCATTATATGGGAAAATATGATGCCGGAAAGACATGGCATCTAAAGAGTTTTGACCAACCAAAATCCACCTATGAATTTTGAATAAGTTTCACCTGATTGGTTAACAGTTTTGGAGTATAACTAGTTGATTGATCACAAATTTTTCAATTATCATTTCCCGTACCATAGTTGAACCCTTTTCACATTCCTATTTGCTTATGTATGTATAAAATTAATCTCTCTCACTATTGCTAGAAGACTTATAATTATATATTCATCACCTTTAGCTAATCCCAATTATCAAGGTTTCTAAAATCGAATTGGACAATGAATCGGTCAGGGGTCCAGTTCCCGGGTTGAATGGTCTAACCGTTCAAACCAAATGAACGGCCCATTATAACAAAAAAATAAAAACCGGCTAAACCATTAAACAGTTTGAATGATTCGACCGCTTGAATTAATGATTTATTGACCAAATCAACGGTTTTGGGGAAAATAAAAACTCTAGGGTAAAACATAACCAATCACCTGACCAATTCCCAATTTTTTCGATCCCATCCCGCTTTGAAAACCATGCCAATTATACCATTAATTCAAGAATCAGTTTGGGGTGGCTTCATTTAATTAGGATCGCATAAAACCATTCATCCTAAGCCACGATAAAGGAGGATTGCGTCAAATTGGCGACAGTCATAAAATTATGGGAGAAAAATGTTTTCGATGTTCACCAATAAAATTAAGCTCCTTCATATTAAGTACGAAAAGTACGTAATTATGAGGAATATATAAGAAAGCTCCTTGCCAATTTTGGCCGGATGGAAGAATGTATCCTTAGCTGATCCACACCATTCAACAAATGTGGGACCCTATAGATCAACCATCTACATCTACACCTTTTGCTGTTCCTTTCTCACAAAATGCAATACTGAACACGGCTAAAAGAAATTTGATGCCTATTTTTTATTCTCAATAGGGTGGTTGTGGGTTCCTCTCTACATCATAAAATCGTTTGATGGCTTGCATTTGCATATGAAGAGCTTCATATAGTCACATGTGGCCACGTCATCAACAACATGAGCACCGTCCACTTTTGCCACCTGGCAACCTTTGTCTCTCTCTGGTGTCTGCTGCTGCGCTTTTTTGTTTCTAAAGTGGCCTGCACCATGTGAGACCCAACAAAATTCCAGGCAAAAGAAGTCGCCCAAAAGTTTTCAACTTTGTAAAGTCCTCTCTTACCACATGGGGAGATACCAAGCTTGACTTGTTCGAAAAATCCAAAGAAGAAAAAGGTAAAAACCAACCCAAAAGAGTAAAGTGACTGAGGACGGGCCGACCTTCCCCTCTCCCTCTGCAACCTCTCTTATGGGCTAATGGCTTTGTGGGTCACCACCACTAGATTTAGCTAGCTTCCTAAGTGGCAGTTCATGTGGCTTGTTTGTTATCTGTCATCGATTACCCCCAAAAAAAATGTGAAAAACAAAGGGAAAAGTCAGGGGTGGCTGGCGGACATCTTCACATGCTACGTACCTGCACAATAAAATAAAGGGATTGAAGGAACAAAGCGGCAGTGGGAGTGACTGTAACGGCTTCAACGGTAATGTTAACTGTCACCTATACAGTCTTCAACTTGTCGTGCCCATTTCTCATTATCAGATAAGTCCAGGAATGCCAAATGCAGTCTAATACCTTCTTTGTTGGATGATATAATTGGACAAAAACTTCTCCAACTTCTCCAATTCCGTCTAAGGCTGCATTTGGCATTCCTTAGGACTTATTTCCTTTTTGCTGTTAAAATGGCCTTATGAATACTGAGTTTTTAATTACAAAATTGATATATATATTCTAATATTTTCGGTCAACTTTGGTTTAATAAATTTTTAACTTGATTAGTTAGGGTGGGTCAATTTTGATTTGGTTATTTGTAAACTGACCAAAATCAAATCGATCCAACCATATTTAAATATAATTCTTCTAATATGGGAAAGTGAGAAATTACCATATTTCTGAGTCTAAAATATTTTATATCATAAATTTAAATTTTTTAATTTACTTTTTTAATAGTACCACTGTAATTTTTAAATTTAAATCTTTAAGTTTAAATCTTTTGAACCGATCAACCAAACCAAAAACTGACCTTAATTGATACAACCCGAATTGGCCAGTTTTCACTAATGGTCGGTTGGTTTTGGGTGTCCAACTCCCCAACCCAAACCCAACCAAGTCATTTTGGTTGGCCAAACAATATACAACCGAACTAACTCATGAACATTCATAATTTCAACTAAATTAATAGTTAAATCCCTAATAAATAACAAAACATTAATCTCCAATACTTATTGATAATTTATAGCAAAGATATACAATTATTGAAAAAAAATATAACAAAAATATAATAAATAAATAATAAAAATATAATAATTATAAATTAAATACAATAAAATTTTTAAAAAATTTTCATTATTTGAAAGTTATTACATAATATTAAATATTTTGTTATATAATTATTTAACTATATTTAATATTTTTATTTAAATTATTTAGTTATTGAAATATTTAAAAAATATTTTAATTTTTAGTGTTTGATTATATATATTACATAATATTAAATATTTTGTTATATAATTATTTTTTTTATTCTTAATATGTTTTGTTATTGAAATATATAAATAATACTTCAATTTTTTATTATTTAAATGATTTTGTTACTGATATTTTTATTGTTATTACATAATTTTTAATCATTAAAATTATAATTTATATTGTTAATAATCTAAACATTATTAAATCTATTATAATTATTTTTTGTTTTAATAAATATTTTAAAGTTATTACATAATTTTGTTATTATATTTAAATAATTATTAAACATTTTAATTCAAACTTTTCTTAAATAGACATAGATGAAAAGTGGGAGCCAGAGGAGATAAATAGAGATAATTTAGCAGATAAATAGGAATTAGAGATAATAAGAGATTATTTAGAAGAAAATAGGGGATAGTGGTGCCACATAGCTAGATTGGGTATGTAGGATAGATTAAGAGGTATTTTAGGAGGAATTTTAGGTGAGAGAGATAGCTTAGGAGAAATTTTAAGAGGGATTTGCTAAATGTTTAGGAACATGAGAGAGAGAGAGAGAGAGAGAGAGTGGGACTCTAGTAAAGAAGAGAGAGATGCCACGTGGCTACATGAAAGCATGGAAGGGTTGGGAAGGGGTAAGGGAGAAAGGAGAGGAGAGAAGAGGGACCGGGAGAAAAAGAGGGGTGCTGACGTGGGTACCTTTGGTTTTCCAAAACTACCAAATTGAAATCGAAATCACTAGTATGGTTCGTTTTTTTGGGTTTTTAGTTTCGATGAACACCCCTATGAGTCACGCCTCCCATACAATTTTATATCAAATTTTTAATTTTTGAATTTTTATTTATTTTTAATGTGAAAATAAATAGAAAATTACCATTTACAACCAAAAGAGTTATCACTTTTCATCCTTGTGAATAATTTTTATTTTAGGGAGTTAGACAACTAAATTCTTTCGTTGTAACCTCTTAGAAACAAAAAAAAAAAATATGCATTTGAATGTAAAATGTCAAGTGTGAACATGATAATTAGATACTTTGATGAATTTGAATGTGTTCCTATATGTTGATTAAGATTAATTAGGAGTGCAACTTTTGCAGGTTAGGGTTGGGATTTTGTCAAAAATTCAATGGGCCCAACCCAAAGCCTAAACCCAAAATAGTGTAAACTATTAATTCGGGCAAATCTAACTTACACCCCTAATTAGGATATCTTTAATTTCTTCATGAGACCCACTAAAATATGTGATTTTTATGTATGTATACCTTATTAAGGCCTTATATTAAGTTTTATTAATGTATTTTCATAATTTATTGAAGTATCTATAGTGTTTCTATAAGTAAGGTGGTGGCTAAAATAGGGAGGTGGTCTTTTTGAAAGACAGAGAAAGACCAAGAACAGGGAATCAATCGGTAGGCTAGGGCAAAAGGAAGAATAACAAAACGGGAGATTAGTGATGAGGGTAATCGGTGGTTGAATGAATGAATTTCTACTTTCTGTCTCATTTGAACTTTGTTACAATGCAAGTTTTACATCTTCATCCTTCCTTCTACATCAATTCCTTGTCAAATAAGGTACATACCACATCATTTTGCTTCTTAAACAAATAACCTTCCTCCTACTTATTGTAGTTACGGTGGTAAGATGACGGAGGTTGGTCAAATCTCCGAAGGTCTGGAGAAGATAGCAAGAAAGAGAGAATGACAGAAGGAATACCGATTGTAGAGGACGATGGGAGAAGATAAGAGAAGGAAGCTAGAGAGAGAGAGAGAGAGAGCTCCTTTGAAAAGCGCTAGGGTTAGAGTTATATGGTATTGTCCATCGTGTGGGAGAGTTATTCCCCTTTTTATAAAGAGGACCCCAAGGCTACAAGGAGAAAGATCTAAAAGAAGACATTTCCTATTAGGAAATTGAATCTTTATGTCATCTATTAAGGGAGTACTATTGGGATTTCACCACATGTCTAGCGAGATCCTTCAAAGACAAAGTTTTCTTTCTCTTAAGGATTCTCACATGGCACATGTAGGCTACATCTCTTTATGGGTTTCTCAGTGGCCACGTGTTAAAGAACAAGATCTGACTAGCCATGATATTGCAAGTCTCAGGTGACGCCCATCGTTCATTGTGTGTTCCAAGAGGTGTTTTATGCTAATTGCAAGTCTTGGATGGCCTTCCATGCTTATTGCAAATCCCGGGTAGCTTTTAAGCTCATCGTAATTTCTACGATGGATATTACGTTTATCGCAAGTTTGCGATGATTGTTAAGCTCGTTGCAAGTTTGTGATGGTTATTAAGCTCATCACAAATGTACAATGGTTATTAAGCCTACCGTAGGTTCTAAGAGATTCTAAGTGCTGTTAGATTTGTGCTCATGACCTTATTTTGATATCTACAATGTAATTGAGGTGATAAAGAACTATATGTAATTACACTTACATTCACTCTTCTCACAAAAAAGTAAGATAAAGTCAAATATGAAGAAGGCAAACCAAAATTTATATTCAATCCTACATTTATTTACACCGTTTGCACTAGTGTGGATTCATCAAGGGGGATCCCTTGATAAAAACTATAACACTGAAGTCTTTTTGGATTTAAAAGTATGGGTTCATAGTACCCAAAGCGGGTTCATTGTCGTGATATTTTGGGCTAACTAGTGTTTTGACAGCTCCATCACCCTTCTATTTTAAAACATTTGAGACTCCACATATGACTAGGAATGGCAACGGGGCGGGGCGGGGATGGGTACTATGAACCCATCCCCATCCCCATCCCCATCCCCATTCCCACGAAAATCCCCATCTCCGTCCTCACTAACGGGGACAAAGTTATCCCCATCCCCGTGGGGGTCCCCATCAATTCCCCGTGATTTTTTATAATGTTAACCATTTTGTTTTTTTATTTTATTTAAAAAAATAAAATAAAATAATTAAAATTTATAATCCTATTAGAAAATATTCAGCCATATTTTTAAAAATAATAATATATTGATGTATGTGCACATATATACATATATAGCGTATGCATCCATATATACATATATTAGTGGGGATCCTATAGGGCGGGGATCAGGGTCCTCGCGGGGTGGGGAGTGCTCTCCCGATCCCCACCCCATCCCTGCTAACGGGAATGAACATTTCCCCATCCCCATACCAACCCCATTCGAGGTGGATCCCCATGGGGATCAGGGTCCTCATGGGGCGGGGAGTGCTCTCCCCATCCCCGCTAACATGGATGAAAATTTCCCCATCCCCATCCCTGCCCCATTCAAGGTGGATCCCCACGGAGATCAAAGAAATGGGGAAAATTTCCATCCCTACATATGACTTCATTTTAACATAAACATGTCTAGTACTTAATAAAAATTGTTTGATCTATGGCTTTGATTTCAGGAAGCACTTAAGTGATTCGTAGAAGAGGAAGTTCTTCTTCATGTTTAAGTAATGCTAGCTTGGTGATTGAAAATTGAAATATACACACACAGAGACTGGTTGGCCTCAGTTTTGACCTTAGTTGATTCTAGGCCTACTAGTTTTTGCCCTAGCTCACCTACTATAAGTCCATAGGCCATGCAGGGTTATTGCCAACTTCGACCAAAAAGCACTTTTAAGTTTTGATTTGAATGCATTATCCCTTTGAGAGTTGAATTCATCATTATTTTTATTTATTTCTAACCACATCTTTGCTTTCTTATCAAGTTGTCTCACTTTTCCTTATCAAATTTGGGGTTTAGGGGAGAGCCACCTCCGTTGTGTACCCCATTTTGCCTAGTAAAGAAAAAATAATCCATGGTAGATCATATGATGCCTGGCTCACTGCCCTCTGACTTGCCCACGGTTTCTTACCAATCAAGCCAATTACCCTTTTTTATTTAAATCTTAGTTCGTAGCCAAACAGAGCCTTAATCAGAGCTATTCATTATTAGTTTTTTTTTTACAAAAAAAAAAAATTAATCTTGACTCTTGAACCTCTTCAAAGTTTTAACAAAGAACCTATTTATTCAAGTAAGTTGGGAAACTTTTTCCATGTTTTTATTTTTTAGATAAATGTGGGATGTAGGATAATGACATTTTCTTTGGAGATTAGCTTCAGTGCTTACAAGACTGTGCCCACACCGTTCATGCAGCCTTTTACAACCATGCATTGGGAATATCTCCATATTTATATGTTTGTTTTATGGGGAGATATTTTCCAAATTCTTTTCTTAGAATATTTTTTTTTGGCTATTTCTCTAAAAAATTCTTACCCTTCTTTCATGTGGTAAATGCTAAATTAATAAAATAAAAATTCCCATTAAATAGGCTTTAAAAACAAAATAAGTATAAGGATTAAAATAACAATAGTGAAAAATTACCTAAGGTTATGTTTGGTTTTAAAAAAAATGAAGGGAAAAAAGGGAAAGGTAGGGAAACATTTACAAACCCTGTATAGGTTTCCTTGTCTTTCCCTTCCTTACCCTACCTTTTCCTTCAAACCAAACATAACCGAAGGATTCGACTATGATATGGAAAAGGGGTTCGACTATGACATGGAAAAGATATAACATTTGAAAAATAATTGACCAATAAAATGGAATCATAAACGTGGTAGCGAATAAGGTGTTGTTTATCAAAATTCATGGGTGGATTTTGATTGGTCAAAACTCTTTCCATACCATATTTTTCCCACATAGAGAAAAAAACAGGTGAAAATGTGATAGGCAGATGATATATATTTTATGGGTTTGATTGATACCAAAAAAAACATAATATCCAAAAAATTTATGACCAATCAACCAATATCATAAACAAGATAGTTAATCTGATGGTATTTGTTGCCGCACAAATTGACCGGGGCAACGAGGTAAATTCACTCTCTAAGTTCCGAAAGTAGGCTAAAGACTTCAGGGCCTCGGAAGAGGTGAGCCGAAGACGAGGACCGTAGGCCGAGACGAGGTATTCCTTCTGAGGACCATAGAAGCCAAGGACTATAGGTTGTTCCTTCGATGATGAGGTTCCTTGAGACCAGGGGTACTACAAAACAGGGAATATCAGAGGCCTCGGGCGGAGACCTGAGGCAGAGGCTCCGACGCTCAAGTTAGCACAAGGTGTAAAGTAGGAGAGGGTGTAGACGAGGTCTTGGTGACAGCCCTTAGGTGCATTGGATCTACCAAAGTAAATGTTAAGGGAGCAAGGTAGGTGCGGGGAGTAAATGAGTGAGCTTTGTTAGAATTCCCTGTTTCGAATCCCTTTTAAGGAAATAGGGCTCCCCCTGCTATGGCTAATGCTATCAGGCGTTAGTGGGCTGGGCCTCCCAGCCCGCGATGGGCTAGGCCAAGCCAACCAACATCATTTGCCCCCCACTTCCTGAGGCCAAGGCGAGGCCTTGGCTTCGGCTGGCAACGAGGGTAGTAGTCGAGGTAAGGCATCGGCTTCGGTTGTTGGGAATAGTGGTCATTATGCCTTTAGATTCATCAGCCATGGCGTGGGTGCGGCTGCCTCGGTTTGGTGGAGGTGTCCCGTATCATGCACAGGCCGATCACGTTAGGGGGCAACCATGCAGGGGACGGTTATTCCAATAGTCATGCATTTTCCGAGTTGAGGGGTCTGCCCGGTGGTTTGTGATGGGCGGGCCCTATAGCTCACTTAGCGGTCTGCCATGGGCAATCTTCGTGGTCCACCTAGCATCATTTCGTTTTTCGAGGGCATGCGCTAGAAGGTGCAGTAGAATTGGTTCGCAGAAGCGGAGGGCTCCTATGACCGTTGGATCCGTATTAATCTGAATCATTGCTTTGGTGTCATTTCTTATTCCGAGGATGAGCGTCAGGTCGCGCATTTAGTTTGGTGGTGGAATCGGAGACGTCTTAGCCGTCAGATTTAGTGAGATCCAGGCTGTCCATTTTCCTTTAAATAGGGGCCTTGGTGGTGACTTCCCCTTCATTTGGAGTTAGATGCCTTTGCTATCAAGTGAACTCATCTCCCCAGCTCTCAATTCTTCAAGACTTTCCACGTTCCTTTGTTCTTTAGGACATTTCTTCTTCACCTCCTTAGGTAATCGATCATGTCATTTTCAGATTCTGGTCTTGAATGCCATGAACTCCCGAACACCTTAGGAGGGAGCTCCTCTTCAACCCCTTCCCCTCTGTCTTCTCTAGGTTCCTTAGCCATAGCCCCCCTTCAGTGGGAGGTGGCCATCCTGAGGGAAAGGTTAGCCCCGGGGGTGCTGAGGGTAGCCGCCGAGGGAATGACTCCCCCATGAAAGCGTTGTGTCGACACCGCCGAGGGAGCCCGAAGGGTCTCCTCTCTCCAAGGAGGATGTTGTGGAAGTCAACGCCAGACCGGTGGGAGGGAGTGCTGCCCAAAGGGTGGCTAACGCTGGTGTTCCGCGTTCGAAGTTTGACAGCTCCTTGGAAGTGAGCTAGGTCAAATCCCTAGCAAGGAGATTCCACGAACCCCGATCTTATGACCTGAGGGTCCCCGATGTGGGCAATCGGCTGTAGACCCCCGAGGAGGGGAAAATCTGTGTCTACCAGCATTTTTTGGAGTCTGGCCTTAGGTTTCCCCTCCCTTCTTTGATCTCCGAGTTGCTGGAGTGGTACGGCATCACTATTAGCCAGCTCATACCCAACGCCCTCAAGACTATCATAGCAATGATGGTGTAGGCTCAGCTCAGGGGCGTGGGTTGAAGTTGAGGTTGTTCCGTGCCATGTTCAAACCGAGGAAGCATGCTTCTGAGGCCAACATGTATTACTTCCACCCAAGAAGGGGGAAGCCAGTACATAACCCCTCATCTGTACACGGGTGGAAGGATAAGTTCTTCTACGTCTCCTGCTCTGAGGGCTGGCGGTTCAAGTCTGACTAGGGGGAGGCATGTGTCATCATCGAGAGATGTCCCCCACCGCTCCGAGATGAAGAGGTTGTAGTTGTACCTCACCTACTTGTGATGGGGACATTCCAGGCTAAGCCGTTGGTGGAGGAGGAGGTCTCCCTAGTCTTCGCTAGGATTAGCCCAGCCCCCCTCGCTAAGAGAGGTTTTGTGGTTAGTACGTCTTCTATATTTTTTCTTTTTTCACTCTAATGTATTAACTGTTTTCCTTTGCTTCTTTGTACAAGTGCCAATGGATGCCAAGCAACATTTGTTGGAGAAGGCTCGAGCGAAGCAAGCCGTGAAGAAAGCTGAAGGGCAAACGCTGAAGAGGCCCGATGATGAAGCTACCCCCCCTCCCGCCCTGGTGAAGGGGGGAAATCTGCAGGTCCCCGCCAAGGGGAAGCAGTCGATGGTGGCACTCCAGGAAGTCGCTAGTGTGGTGAAGAGGCCCTTGGTGGGGGGCAAAAAGCTAACGGAGGCGTCAAAGAAGCCCATAGACGGGCCCGAGGTAGGTAAGAAGAGGCCCGTAGTAGACATGTCGAGGGAGGAGCAGTTGGAAAGGGTGGCCAACACTGATAGGCATGCCGAGGAGGTGGTGCAGAGGTCCACTCCCGGGGAGCCCATCCAAGCCTTCATCAGCCCCTCCATCAGTATAGGGGCTCCCCGAGAGAGTTGAGGGAACCAGGAAGATCTTCCACCCATAATGATAGCTCCGAGAGGGGGACTCCATTCAAGACAAGGGGGTCAGCCAAGAGCTGGTGAATGGGGCCACCCTACCGAGGGATCATTATTGTCTACTGCAAAGCGACCCCAAGGCCATTTGTGATGAAGGCATGTATCACTTGGTTGAGGTAAGATGTTCTTCGGCTTCGCGTTTTCTTCTCTCCCCATCCTTTTGTTTGCTCATTGGTTTTGTTGTAGACCTGTCTGCACTTCATCGGTTTGGGGGACCCGACACGACTGGCCATGTCTCGCATTGACAAGGTAGAGAAGTTAACAAACTTTTTGTAAAGGTGATACAAAACAAGAACTAAGTAATGAATGAAGCCATTTTTTGTATCTATTGTGCTTTGTGCATATTGTCTCTTCCCCCTTCTTTCTTTTTTTTTTCTCTCTCTCTCTCTTTTTTTTTTTTTGAGAGGTCCTTGCCCCTCTAAATAATCAAGGCCATGGTTCACAAGGCACACACAATTCATCCATAATATTCGTTTATTTGCATGCTCGCCTCAAGTAATTGGGATGTTGGGAGCCAAGGCAATGCCACACATCTGAAGTGGGGATCACCTGGCTCCTAAATCTCTTAGGTGTCAACTTAGGCAAGGACGAAGGGACCTGGCACCATGGCCGAGGTCGAGGGCCAAGATATGCCACCAAGGTACTCGGGGAGACGAAGAGCCAAGGTGGAGTAGCACCATCAGGGTGCAGTTCTCCTAACTCGTTCTTACCAAGTGTTTTCTCGGGGAAGGCCAAGGTGCCCCATTGGCAAAGCTGAGGGCTCGATCTCATTATTTTCGTTGCGATGAGTGTAGGTAGCCAAGGGGGTCACCACGCTCTGAGGTGACGAGGCATGTAGAGGCCTCTTTCGCCCTGATGTATATGGTCTTGGCAAGGTGCTTGTCCTAGGGTCGTCATTGTTTTCCATGACGGACCATGCCGACGGGTTGTCCTTCAGAGGAGGGCTTCTCACCTCTGCAGGTACCGAGCATGCATGCTTTTTTAGAACTTAGGACACATTCATCAAATCATTTGAGGTGAAGAGAAAATTTTCTTCATTCATTCATCATTTATCCATAGGTGAATACATTCATTGGAAATGCATTCAAAGGTTCTCCGAGTTCCATGTCCAAGGTACGTGTCTTCCATCCAAATGTTCCAAGTGGAAAGTGTCAGGGCCGAGGACTCGCTTGATCCTATAGGGGCCTTCCCAGTTCAAGCCCAGTTTTCCTACTCCGGGTTTGGGGACCATGACTTTTCTAAGGACAAGGTCTCCTTCTCGAAAGCATCTTTCTTTTACTTTCGAGTTATAGTAGTAGGCCACATGTTGCTGGTAGGTAGCTACCCTAATATGCGCCTACTTTCGGGCTTTCTCCAACAAATCCAGGTTGGCTCTAAGAGCTTCGCTATTTTCTGCTTCACTATAGGCCTCGACTCGAAGCGTCGGCTGGCCGATCTCTACAGGTATTACTGCTTTGATACCGTAGGTCAAGCTGAAGGGAGTTTCTCCCGTTGCTATCTGAGGTGTGGTTCGGTATGGCCAGAGGACGCTGTGTAGTTCGTCGGCCCACAAGCCTTTAGCTCTATCCAACCTGGTCTTTAGTCCATCCAGGATGGTTTTGTTCATAACCTCGGCTAGCCATTTGTTTGGGGGTAGCCCACCGAGGTGTACTGCTGTTTGATGCCGAGGGAGGCACACCATTCTCGGAATTTGGCATCATCAAACTTCTTCCCATTGTCGGTGACCAGAATATGGAGGAGGCCGAAGCGACAGAAAATGTTTTTCCAAAAGAAGTTTTGGATTGCCCGAGCAGTGATGGTGGCTAAGGGCTCAACTTTGACCCACTTTGTAAAGTAGTCCACTACGACGTCGGGGTACTTCCTTTCCCTTGTTTCTTGTGGGAAAGGGCCAAGGAGGTCCATTCCCCACTTACCGAAGGGCCAAGGGCTGAGAGAGTTGTCACAGGCTGATGGCATATATTGGCGTGCCTCTGGCATCAATCACATCTTCGCACCAGTTCGGTTGTGTCTTTGTGAAGTGTTGGTAAAAAATATCTCTGCCTCAATGTTTTCTAGGCGAGGGCCCTACCACCGAGGTGGTTTCCGCGGATGCCTTCATGAATTTTCTTGAGCACATACTCTCCCTCCTCGCGGCGAAGGCATCGGAGGTAGGGCAAGGTAAAGGATTTTCTATATAGCTTCCCTTCAAGCAACGTGTAGTGGGCTGCTTGACACCGGAGTCGTCTGGCCTCGTTCTTGTTGTTGGGTAGCCTCCCCGTCAGTAGGAAGTTGATAATGGGGTCCGTCCAATACGGTTCGACCTCTATGGGGAGGGTTTGGATATCCCCTATGGAGGGTTGAGGTAACCTTTCCACGTGCACAGTGCGGCCAAGGGCCGCGTCTGAGGTGCTTGCCAATTTGGAGAGGGCGTCAGCTCGGGTGTTCTCGGCTCGCGGGACTTGCTGTATGGAGAAATGTCATAAGTGGCAGGCTAACTCTTGAACTTTGGTGAAGTACTTATCCATGCTCTATTCTCTGGCCTCATACTCACCATTGACTTGATTCACCACCAACTGTGAGTTTCTGAGGACTTCGATGTGCTTAGAGTCGAGATCTTTGGCGAGTTGTAACCTTGCCAAGAGGGCTTTGTACTTGGATTTGTTATTGGATGCAGGGAACTCGAATCTCAGCACATACTCTATGACGACACCGTCGGGGGTGAGGAGAATGAGACCCGCTCCACTCCCTTTGGCATTGGATGAACCATCGGAAAAAACTCTCCACACAGGGGGGCTCTTCGACTGGGCATGCTTCTTCTGGTCCACCTCCGTGAGGCCGGATGAGGGGCATGCTGAAGGTGCATTCTACTACGAAGTCAACCAAGGCTTGCGCTTTGATCGCAAGCCTCGACTGGTACTGGATGTCAAACTCTGATAGTTTGATTTCCCACTTAATAAGGCATCTTGAAGTCTCTGGCTTGGTGAGGACGGCCTTAAGGGGTTGATTCATTAGGACCAAGATGGTATGGGCTTAGAAATATGGCCTGAGCTTTCTGGCCGAGGTGACGAGAATGTAGGCTAGCTTTTCCACTTTGGGGTACTTGGTTTTGGTGTCGTAGAGAACTTTGTTGACATAGTATACTGGTCTCTTGACTCTATCATCTTTCACCAAGACCAAGCTTATAGCCTCATCTCCAGCTGACAAGTACAAATATAGAGTTTTTCCTGATGTCGGCCGAGCAAGGAGCGGGGGTGAGGCGAGGTATAGCTTGAGCTCATCGAAGGCACACTAGCACTCCTCCGTCCACTGAAATTTTTTTAGCTTCTTGATGGCGCGGAAGAAGGGAAGACAGCGGTCTGCCAACTTTAACATGAAACGGTTGAGGGCAGTTGTCATGCCGGTGAGTGTCTAGGTCTCCTTTACTGACCGAGGGGGTTCCATGTCTAGTATGGCTTGTACCTTGTCCAGGTTGGCTTCAATGCCTCTTGGAGTGATGACGAAGCCTAAGAATTTTTCTGAGGTAACTCCGAAGGCACACTTGCTCGGGTTGTGCTTCATATTGAACTTACATAGAGTATCAAAGGTCTCGGCCAAGTCCGAAGTGTATGCTTCGGCCTTCAAGCTCTTCACCACCATGTCATCCACGTAGGCTTCAACGTTCCTCCCCATCTGATTCTTGAAAACCTTGTTAACAAGGCGCTGGTAGGTGGCCCCTGCATTCTTAAGGTCGAATGTCATTACCTTGTAGTAGTATGTGTTGTGCTTAATGATGAAAGAGTTCTTTTCCTCATCATTGGGATGCATCTGGATCTGGTTGTTCCCGGAGAAGGCATCTATGAAGTTGAGTAGTTCATACTCTGTAGTGGCATCGATGAGGTGGTCATTGGCAAAGGAAAACTGTCCTTCGGGTAGGCTCGTTTAAGGTCTCACGGATGAAGCTGACGTCGAGTAGCTTATCAACTTCCTCTCATATGGCCTTCCATCATTCTAGTGCAAAATTCCCCTTCTTTTGTCGGACTGGCCTAAAGCTCAGGTCCACGCTCAGCCTGTGAGTAATGATCGAGGGGTCAATTCCGGGCATGTCAACGGTGGACCAAGCAAAGACGTCGACGTTAGTTCTGAGGAAATTTACCAGTTTGGGTAGGCGTTTAGGGGGAAGGTTGGACCCGATGCGAACTATCTACTCTTGGGCTGACTCGTCTAGGAGAACCAAGACGAGGTCCTCAACTCGCTGGCTCCTCTCGGAGGTTGAGGCTTTCCAGTGACAGGGCCTCCTTATTCTTTCCTTTTAGCGTCACCACGTAGCATTGGCAGGCGATCTGCTAGTTCCCACGAACAACTCCGACACCGTGCTCGGTGGGAAACTTGAGGGCTAGGTGATAGGAGGACATGGCTGCCCCTAGTGCATGAAGGGTTGGTCGCCCCATTATTGCGTTGTTGGGAGAGGTAACCTTCATCACTAGGAACTCATGCATCCAGGTCACCTGGTGTGGTGCTGTCCCTACCGTGATGGGTAGGGTAATTTTTCCTTCTGGCCTGATGATGCTACTAGAGAATCCAACAAGGGAAACATCGACAAGCTGGAGCTGCTTTGGCACAAGCTTCATTCTCTCATAGGTGTCGTAAAAAAGGATATTGGCTGACAAGCCACTGTCCACCAAGATCTTCTTCACCATAAAGCATCATCGTGGGGAACTGTGACCCCCTGTAATCCCCGTTGGTGAAGACGAAGGCATGTGGACATCTTAGTCTCTGTGGAGCGTCCGAGTACTTCTATTTCTTCGGGGCAAGCTCCTAAATGTTAAGCTGCCTAGCATAGGCTTTTCAAGCTGAGGCTGAGGCTCCACCCAAGGCCATGCCCCCAGCGATGATGTCGATGACGCCTGCCACTTGATGATGTTGCTGCTACTAGGAGGACAAGGCGTCAGCCTCTCCTTCGACGAATTGCTTGAGGTGTCCGCAACAGATAAGGGACTCTATCTCAATCTTTAGATCGTAACAGTCTTCGGTGTCATGCCTGGTGTCATAGTGACACTTATAGTACTTCATAGGGTTCCCCCTCTTGGGGTTCCACTTCACAAACTTCTCCTCCTCGATTTGCATCAGTATCTGAGTGCAGGTGGAGTTGAGTGGTGTGTAGTCCTTGTAAGCCAAGGCTGGGGCCGATGGCTTCTCGTTGTCTTTGCCGCCATGGTTGTCAGGGTGGTGCTGGTCTCCGCCTTTCCTCTTCTTCTCTGGGGGCCCGTCGTGGTGCTCGGCTGCCCTTTCTTGGTTGTCCCTGGCCAAAGCCTCTTCAACCGCGATGTATTTTTGAGCCTTCTTGAGGAATTCAAGCTTAGTCTTCGGCAGGGTCTTGGCGATCAAGCACTTGAGCGCTGAGCCGAGGCAGAGTCCATTAATAGCGGCCTGCATGGAGACCATAGGGTCGAGGTCTTGAACTTCGAGCTCTTCCTTCTTAAAGCGGTCAATGTAGGACCACAAGCTTTCACTCGACTCTTGCTTGAGTGACATAAGAGAGACTATACTCTTATGGGATCGTCTACTGTTGATGAAGCGAGCAAGGAACAAAGTTGTAAATTGCTCCCACGAGCTGATTGATCGAGAAAGGAGGCTGGAGAACCAGCAGTGAGCAGCCCCCCTGAAGGTGGCTTGGAAGGTCCAGCACGTTGAGGCGTCGGAATACTCGTAGAGTATCATGAGCACCTTGAAACCCTCTAGGTGGTCATCGGGGTCGGTGCTCCTGCCATATGTTTCTAGTGTGGGAGCCTTGAAGTGTGGGGGAAGAGGCTCCAAAATGATTTATGGGGTGAACGCGTCCATGCGACCAGTGGAGTTGTTGTGACTGGGTGAGGCGTCGGCTAGACTCTCCTTAATGGCCTCAATCTCGGCTCGCAACTCAACAATCCCTGGGTCAGTACGAGCATGGGCTCCGCTTCTATCCTTGCGGACTTGGTGGGCGTCGACTCAGACTCCCGAATACTCTGAGATAGGGTCACGTGTTCCTTTGCGGGCGTGACGGTCATTCAAAATGTCCTGGAGTTCCGAGGCGGGAGGGGGAGTGGCGTTGCGTCGGCTCTCACCTCGGGAGCAAACTCCAGGGCGACTGAGATGCCCGTCATCATCCCGGGGGACCTCCCTCCGGCGGCGGTGGTGTTGCTCTAAAGGTTGATGACTATCTTCGGATTGAGCGGGCATGCTTTCCCTTTGTCTAGGACAAATGTTCCTTCGTGGTGAATCCATGGGACGGTTGTTGCCCAATTCTGATGGCTCAACTAGCGAGTTACCATGGGTGAGGGCTGGTGGCTCGACATTCTCATGTCAGCCCTGATCCTCTGACACCCCAGTGAGGCGGTCGATTCGAGAAGGACCTCATGCTCGGGGGCAAAACTTCTTCTATTCGTTGAATAAGGGGTCCAAATGATCGAAGATAGCTTGAAACTGTTCATAAGTGACCAATTGTTCCTGGTTCTCCGCGCCATGGCTTTCAAGCTTAAGAGGGCTTGGATTTAGAGTATGTTTCTTTTTTTATTCTAAAGTGGGGGTCGTCTTAGCAACGCATTCCCACAGATGGCGCCAATTGTTGCCGCATCGATTGACCAGGGGCAACAAGGTATATTCACTCTCCAGGTTCTGAAAGTAAGCCGAAGACTTTGAGGCCTCGAAAGAGGTGAGCTGAAGGCGAGGACCATAGGCCAAGGCATGGTATTCCTTCCAAGGACCATAGAAGTTGAGGGTTGTAGGTTGTTCCTTCATTGACGAGGTTTCTAGAGACCGGGGGTACTGCAAAATAGGGAATGTTAGAGGCCTCGAGCAGAGGCTCCAACGCTCAAGTTAGCACGAGGTGTAAAGTAGGAGAGGGTGCAGATGAGGTCTTGGTGACAACCCTCGGGTTTACCGAATCTCCTAGAATAAATGCTAAGGGAGCAAGGTTGGTGTGGGAAGTAAATGAATGAACTGTGTTAGAAGTTCCTGTTTTGGATCCCTTTTAAAAGGGAATTACCTCTTATTTATACTTGAGCGTGTTGGAAGTAGGTACAGATAAACACCCCGAATGAGAGTCGTACAAGATCAGACGATAGGCCCTGATGAATACATTTGACTATCATACAATTGGCTCCATACGAGAGAGCATAGAGCTGACGCTGTACGTTAAGGGGCTGGGCCAGGTCAGTACCTATAAAAATTCATTCACGGGTACCATATCTTTTTGGCATCATAAATTTTCTCATATTCTACATACACAATTGCAAATAGGGATACTATATACTCTTGACGTCATTCATTACAAGTCAGCAAGAAATCATAGAATTAAATAGTGGGATTCCTTGAATGTCAGTTGCAATAGCACGAACTTCAAATAAGATAAACATTGATTAGTTGTTGCTAATGAAATAAAGTAGATGCTTTATCATGTTATTAGTCTCTAAAACGCAATTAAGGTGTGGATTTGGTGGTTTATCCATGTGCTCTGATAGCTATTGGAACAAGTGTCCTTAAGATCGTCACAGGTTGGTCTGTCCAATCCAATCTTCTGATTCCTTAATTATAAACTTACTCAGAAGAAAAGAATAAAGAGAAGCTAGCAGTGGGAACAAATCACAAATTAACAGAAAAATCTTTCTTATTATTCCTTCCTAATATCCTACCTACCTATTATATATGCTCTGCACATGCTTGGTTGGACCTTAATCTACTATTTCCTTGATTTTCATTCTTGGGTCCCATTTTCATTTTCAGTCATAGAAATTACATTATTATTAATCATTTATTATCTATGATCATGAGAGCTGATAAAAGTTTTTGTGTAGTTTTATCTAAAATCCATAGTGTAAGACAAATTTATTCAAGAATTTAAATAACAAATTGATATGCCAATTGAGCACCTAATCTCCAATCTAGGTGATGTATTTATCATTTTCATGAATATAATCGGTTATATAAAGAGGATGCTAAATATGTTGATGGAAAATTAATTTTGCAATGGTAAATGAGATTGCATATATGACCTCAGACAAAGATCTCCTGCACCTTCTCAAGGTTTTGAGTGAAGAAAAGGTGGAATGCATGCTAATATGTTTGGAGACAATATCTTATTCTAAACCCAACAATGAGATATCTAAGAGTCATGCTTATGCTTATGTTGGAAGGAACAGTGATAAAGGATGGAATTAGAAACATAAGGATCTTATATAAATTTCTTAGAAACCATCTCCAGCCAGAGGTCCTCTCTCTGCATGTGCAGATACAGGGTTATCCACCATTAATTCTCCACTCCTATACGACCAATGCCACTTTGATAGAGCTGGACATGTAAGGGTGTTAATGGACCGGTTCTGGATTGGACCCCGTCCAGGCCAAAAGCAATTTGGACAGATTGAATGGGCCAACAAGACATATTGGATTGGACCCGGTTCATTTATAACAAGTTTATATTGGATTGGGTTGGATTAAGCTAATATCTGGTCTATTGATATAAGATAAGAATATATGTGTCGATAGATTGAGTTTGGGCTGAAACCAATCTAAATCAAAATGAATTTAAACAGACTGGATGGTCCAAACATTGAATCGGATCGGTCTAAATTGGTCCAAAACATTCATTGGATTGGATTGAACCTGATCCATTCATAATGGACTCACACTGGACTGGATTGGATTGGACCAAATCCAGTCCAATTGACACCCTTATGGACAAGGACCCAGATTCACACACAATATAATAAGAAATGAATCTGCTACAATGGGGGGAGTTAAGGAATAATCCAGGGTGTTTTCTTGGGGTATTGAGGAATCATGTGAAAGCATGTGCATTAATGAGTTGGAGAAAATGCCCAAAGCAACAAGCAAACCCTAGCTGGGGAGGTCTGATTGTTGGTGATCAACCCACCTTTGATTGGCCCCATACCCTTGGAGTTGGAAGGCTTGGTGATGAAATTTGTTTGTAGGCCCCACCTTGGCCGCCCCAATTGATTCCATGCACAAATTAAAGGTCACCTGCCCATTTTTTATTTAATTTTATTTTTCAAATAAGAAGCCATCATCATCTGGCCTTAACCTCCTTCAGCAATTCTGCAACTGGGTCTTCTTCTCTGTAATCAAATTCAAAGGAGGAGAAGTTGTTGTCTAGCTTCAAGGTTTTATGAGAGTTGGGTTTGTTTTCTTTAGTATTGTTAGATCATGGGCATTCCTCCAAAATCCTTCTTTCTATCCCTTGATTTGAATGGTGATATCACAGAAAGAAGGGGCTCCTTCTGGTGCAAAATTTTTGAAGTGAGAGCCATGAGAAGAAGGCAGGAGAGGAAATTCAAGCACAGGATGAAGAAGATCTGTGGAGGCCATGGATGGAGCACAAGACCCAGAAGAAGTTTGATGAAGAGAACAAGGCGAATGAAGGGGATGGAGAGAAAAGTTAGAACCCTAAGGAAACTTGTCCCAAATGGAAAGTCCAGAGGCTTGGGAGAGCTTTTTGAGGAGACTGCTGATTACATATTGTTTTTACAAATGCAGGTGAAGGTTCTGCAGGCTCTGGTTAAGGTGTCGACTGATTCTAATTTCTAACCAGTGATTGAGATTCATTCATTTGTAGAGATTGATATTCTATTCTTTCTTTTATTTATTTTTTTTCATTTCAATCATTTTAGAACCAGATTTGTTGTATTCTATTTCTATCTTATCTATGATTTGAAGAGAAACAAGCTTTGTTGTCATGTACCCATTTGAAGTTGTAAATGGATTTTTCTTCTCTTTTATTATTGTTCAATTCTAGGCTTCTAGTAGGAATGGCTTGAGCTTTCCATTTACCAATACAATAAATCCAATGGTTTGTTGCCAATATGGGATCAAGTGGATGATCATGATGCATACCTTCCCTGAACCCTCCTTAAATTGCCGATGGCGATGGTTGAGAATCTGGATTTCTTCCTCATAGAATCCTCCTCACACCCACCTCACAGTATGTTGCAGCCGTACATTGGAAACATCTCTCATATACTTGTATGTTTTCATTCATAGAGAGATGTTCTCAATGCATGTCTGCAAATGCCGTGAGATGGGTGTGAAGAGGAAACCTGAACTCCATCCATGACCATGAGTGAGGAAAAAAATTAAGGTGGGCCTGGGCCAATAGCAGTAATGGGTTGAAACTTGGACTTCACCCAAGCTATGCCTAACTTGACAAAATCATGGTTTTAAATGGGTTTATATTTAAGATGGGCTTGGACTTGCAAAATAATTTGGGCTTGATCTAAACTTTTTGGGCTTACGGTAAGACCCTAGCAAGCCCAACCTTCAACTGAACCCGGTCAAATCCAATTTGAGCCTGACCAAACCGCTTAGCTTAGGTGCAATATTTACTATATAATATAATGACTATATTTGCTCTGGCCTCACGTCCAGACGACTATCTCAAGATTTTGTCAGTCACTCACATCTCCACGTGCTACCCAACTAATCACTGGGTTGGGGTTGGAATTGGGTTGAGCCTAAACCCGACTCAACCCGTCCGAGTTGGACCAATAAAAACGGGTACTATGCCACTCCTTTCTTCCTTCGAGGCGTAGACCAGAGAGTTTCAGAGTTCAGTTCTAACTTCTAAGGATGGAAGAGTGTAGTGTATTCTCCTCCTTTCTGTCTCGAATGGCTTCTTCATCGTCATCCTCTGTGGTTTTGGAACGGAGGGGCATTCCAGGAACTGCATTCGTGGAGGATGTTCAAGCATATCTCACACAATCAGGCTTGGATTTGAACTCTTCCCCCTGCATTTCTTCATGAAAGGTCAGGCTTTTAATTTACTCATGTGTCCGTGATCTTAATCGGTCATTATGTCTTGAGAAGTTCAGTTCAGATTCTGAGTTTCCAGCTTCTACCTACGATTTTGTTGGAGGTTTTCATGATTAGTCGTGTCGTGGTGGTTTTGGATGAATGGACAATTTGATGATTTTGTGATCATCTGTGTATTACAGCAATTTGATTTCTCTTAACCTTGATTAATGGATTGATATGGACGCGCAGAAAATAGTAAAAACTTTTCTTTTTGTCGCTTCGAATATGCTTTTTGCGTTTATATATATTTCCTTCTGTTATTGGTGATTAATATTGGAGTCATAGACATGGGGGTCGAAGCACATCCGGTCAACTAATTAAGTCATTAAATAGTCTATTACCAGGTTAAGTGAATAGCATTTTCTTATACGCAGTAATCAAACAACCATTACCTCGAACTCGGTACCCACGTACCAAAAGCAAAAGAAAGAAAAGAATTTGGACACAATTTCTTCCCAAATCGTTACTTCTTGATTGTTGGAAAGTTCAGTTTCTTCTTTTCTTCGTTGAATATCATTCCATTTCCAAACTCTGATTACTTTCCTTTTTTTTCTCAAGTTAGTTACTGATCTTCAACCTTTAAAGTTGTTTACTCCTAGATGCTGATCTAGTATCGCAGTCCCAGATTTGACACCTATAAATTCTCTAAGTTCCTTCTGCAGGGGAAACAATGGTTACTTTAATGTACAGTTCTATTTAGTGAATTAGGCCTTCTGAGCCTCCTGATGGCTGCTTCTAATTAACAAATTCCTATCCTTATTAAGAATACATTCTCCCACCTAACCACATGCGGATTGCAAGGTCCCAGCCTAGAAACTCAAAAGGAACTTCCATGACTGAACTGTAGAGAAACCTAAAATGAGAGAATATGGCTCTTCATTGGACCGAACTTTTTGTTCCTTTTAAGCAGTGAATCTTACCATATTTTGTTGGATTTCACTGAATTAATAATATGTATGGTAATTTTGTCCAATGTTTAAATGTGCAAGAAGCATGAAATGGGGCACCAAAACCTTTAGATTTGTGTGGTTTAAGCCTTGAGGTGTAAGGATTAAAATGAAATTAAAATGTTAGAGGTGCATGGTTTCTACATGAAGACCACATTAATGAAATGTTGATAAAGTAGACAAGAACCATGGGAATGTTATGAGCTTTAGAGAAAGCAATTGCATTTAGAAACCATTTAATAACTAGAAAAAAAAAAGATTTAAACGTAAAGTAATACCTCTTTAAAATGTTAGAGCAGAGGTACTATTACAAATATATACATAACACACACACACACATAGGCATCTCAAGGTAAAACTTGCAATCCAAATTACTTTATAATGTTGATACTTCCTTCTTTTCATGCACAGATGACCATCTCAAAATTTTAGTCCACTTTCCACTCTCGTCTCTTCTCTTGCTTTCTTTCTCTGCTCACATGCATTTGCACATGCTACTCAACCAGAGCTCCTTTCCACTGCCACTTTTTTCCCCTGTTTCAAATCCAAAAACCGAAAACAGAAAGAGAATAAAGGAAGATATAATATTAAGATGACAAGCATAAGAATGTGAGTTTTTTCTGAGAAGACCTACTTTGTACAAAAACTTTCAAAGGTTAGGTCCATATCTAGTCCACCCCTCCCATGAGCTTAAATAGCTAGGACCAACATTGGTTAATGGCCCAGTATAGGATGGTATAACTTCATGTACATGATGAGTTTTAAAGCCAAAATAAATAAATAGATAAGCATTACCTGGGTAAAAATGGTCTACAGCCCACTATCTCCTGCCTCTGAATGGTCTACAGCCATTCATCATTTCATCCACAATGCCTTTGAATTTTCTTGATTAGGTTTTAATTAGTAGCAGAGAAGGCAGAAAGGTTATCATTCTTGCATCCCTTCTTAAATACCTTAGGTTGTCTTTCTCTATGAATTTGTGGTTTCTGAAACATCTGGTGGAATATAATCAAATCATTAGTTGGGTATATGGCTCATTTCAGGGCCTTGTAAGCTTAGCCTTCCCATTAGAGAGGCAAGATCCTTATCCATGAGGTTGAACTCTTTCTCCTATCTCCCTATCCATGAGGTTCGGATCTTGAATTCTAATGTATTTTTTATCATTTTAATTCATATTTGATCTTATTACTGATCCAGAAAAAATCAAATTAACGAGGTGAGGTAATGACCCTTTTCTCATGTTGATTTGCTCTATTGTCTAAGAGCTGAAAATTATGGGAGAAGAGGTTCAGTGTTCAAAACACATGACCCATATTGAGTTGTTCATTTGGTGCTTAATATGGAAAAGGGACCAGCTTTAATGAATGCAAAGTTTTGTGTAATGCATTCAAGAGTTTGACTTACTGCTGTTCTCATTTTATATCTTATAAAGAAATTCATTGAACTAATTCTAGAGGGAATAACGTCCCAAAGTATGTAAGTTAGAATTTGAGCAATCTATTAACACCTTGATACGTTATTGGCCAGAAAACAAAATGATTCATTTTGGACTTATTTGTTGCCTAATTTGTATATGCTCAGCAGAGGGATTTCGGGTACTTTATCTTCTTGGTCTAGTTTACTGATGTTCAAACTTATCAATCTCACGCCCATAACACAAAACTCAAATGACCTGACTTAACTTTGTACTTGTTGGGTTTGATAAACATATAATTGAACCTGATATTAGCTTCTTGGTATTTTTGAGTCAACTTGGAAGAATTGATAAACTGATTTGGGAAATGGTTGTTTTTTGTCACATTTTGTTGTAGTTTTAAGTTGGAAGATAAAATAGTAAATAGTTTCGTTGTGTCACATTTTGTCACAACGTTGGGAAATGGTTGTAGTTTTTTCAATATTTCGTTGCTTAAACAGACAAATTAAATCAACTTTTGTTTATATTTTCTTGTTAGACATTAAATTTGATGCCAAAATTGGCTTTCAGTTGCATGTTGGATTAAATTAGAAAATCCTCTTCTCTCAAGTGGTATTCATTCTATTGAAGCTTAACAAGTAGAGATCTCCATTTTTATGTTAAATATTAAATAAAAGTTCTTGATGCTCAAGTTGAATGATATCATTCCATTTTTCAAATACATAGTTACTGCTTGGTTTCCCTGTGAGTTTCTTTTATAACTTGCATTGTTCTCTCCGCTCTCATAGTGCTGTTGAAACTCACTTTTTTGCTTCTTGTGTGTACTAGGCAAAGGTACCTGACATAGGGAAGTGCTTAGATAGCAATCTGAAAAGGGTACCAGTGAGGCCTGTTTTTCATAATTGTATTTATGTTTTCCTGCTAGATTGTCATTACATTTTGATACTTCTATCTAATATATTCTCCTAAATTTCATGTCTACCTAAGGTTTTCATATTTTTTCTTATTATATCTTTTCCTTTTGTTGGGAGGGATCTAATATATTCTCCTTACTGTTGACATGGCTTCTCTTTCTTTATCATCTGTTCTATATGTCCCTAAGTTTCCATTCAATCTTATGTCTGTTAGTAAATTAACCAAGACTCTTAACTGTTCTGTTACTTTTTTCCCTTCCTCGTATTTTTCAAGATCTCAGGACGGGAAAAAAGATTGGTGGGGGGCATGAAGCTGGTGGATTGTATTATCTTGACGGTGGTGGATCGTCAGTTGCACTTCAGACTTCACTCACTCCTCTACAGTGGCATTGTCGTCTGGGACATCCTTCTCTCAAGGCACTCAAGATACTAGTTCCGTCTTTGAGTCGTTTGTCAGTGTTACAGTGTGAGTCGTGTCAGTTTGGGAAACATCATCGTGTTTCCTTCAGCCCTAGAGTTGAAAGTCGTATGTTGAGTCATTTTGCTTTGGTTCATTCAGATGTTTGGGGCCCGATCAAAATAGAGTCTTATAATGGTTACAAGTATTTTGTCACTTTTATTGATGATTGTTCAAGAATGACATGGATTTATTTAATGAAAAAAATGAGTGAATTATTTTCCATTTTTCAAAAATTCCATGCTGAAATACGTACACAATTTGGTGTTCCAATCAAAGTTCTTCGTTCAGATAATGGTTGTGAATATTTTCTTACTTCCTTTCAACAGTATTTAGAATAGCATGGCATCATTCATCAAACTTCATGTGCATCCACTCCTCAACAAAATGGGGTGGCTGAACAGAAGAACCGTTATCTCCTTGAAATGGCTCGGTCTATTCTTCATCATATGAGTGTTCCTAAACGGTTTTGGATTGATGTTGTACTTACTGCGTGTTTCCTCATTAATCGGATGCCCTCCTTTATTCTTCATGGTCGGTCTCCCTTCTCTATCTTGTTCCCCACCTTGTCTCCCTTTCCATTAACACCTCGTATCTTTGGCTGTGTGTGCTTTGTTTATAATCTGAGTTCTGGAATAGACAAGTTGGATGCACGCTCCATTAAGTGTGTCTCTCTTAGCTACTCTCAGACTCAAAAATGATACAAGTGTTACAATCCCATTACTCGGAAGTGCTATGTCTGTCTTGATGTCACATTTTTTTAGTCTGTTTCCTTCTTCTCAGGAACTGAAGCATCTTCGTCTCCACCTTTACTTCCTCTTCCTCTTCCGGTCAGTGATCCCGTTCCGAGTGTTCCTGTTGAAGTTGACTCGTCACCTCATCCAGTGCAGATATCTGCTGAACGACCACCAATTCAGCAAGTGTATGAACGTCGAACGACACCGGTCCCTCCTCCAGCTTCTACCTTGTCCGCGGATCCTGTCGTTGCTCCTTTTGCTAAATCCTCAGGACTTGATCTACCCATTGCCTTACGGAAAGGTAAACGTAGTTCTACTCTCTATCCCATTTCCAATTTTGTTTCAGTATCTCACCTTTCCACCTCACATCGCCAGTTTGTTTCACTATTGTCATCTATTTCCATACCTAACAATGTCCAAGAGGCTCTTAGTTCACTTGGGTGGAGGTAGGCAATGGAGGAACTCTCTGCTCTTCAGCATACTCACACGTGGGAGCTCACTACTCTTCCTCCTGATAAGCATGTCGTGGGTTGTAAATGGTGTATACTGTTAAATACTTGCCAGATGGTAGTGTGGAGCGTCTGAAAGCCAGACTTGTTGCTAAAGGTTATTCATAGTTGTATGGAGTGGACTATATGGAGACCTTCTCTCCAGTGGCTAAGATTAGCTCTGTCTGTGTGTTAATTTTCCTAGCAGTTATGTATGATTGGCCCCTATTTCAACTTGACATAAAAAATTCCTTCCTTCATGATGACCTTATAGAGGAGGTATATATGGAGCAACCACCTGGGTTTGTTGCTCAGGGGGAGGTTGATAAAGTGTGCAGACTGAAAAAGGCAATTTATGGGTTGAAACAATTGCCTCGTGCTTGGTTCGGGAAGTTTAGTGAAGTGGTGAAGAATTTTGGAATGAAACAATGCTAGGTTGATCACTTAGTGTTCAGCTATGACTCAGAAGCTAGAAAGATTTTATTAGTGGTCTATGTGGATGATATTGTCATAACTGACAGTGACAAATTGGGGATCGACAAACTAAAGGTCTTTCTGCAAAATCATTTTCAAACAAAAGACCTTGGGACATTGAAGTATTTCTTGGGTATAGAAGTTGCTAGATCAAGACAAGGTGTAAACCTGTGCCAAAGAAAATATGTTCTCGATCTATTGGACGAAACATGACTGTTAGGTGCAAAACCGGTTAAGACTCCTATGGAACCAAATGTTAAGTTGAGCAGTGATACAGGGGAAATATTTGATGATCTTGGAAGGTATAAACGATTAGTGGAGAAGCTGAACTATTTGACTATCACGAGACCAGACATCTCCTTTGCAATCAGTGTGGTGAGCCAATTTATGCAGAATCCTCGTATATTTCACTGGGATGCAGTTCTTAGAATTGTAAGATATCTGAAGGGAGCTCCGGGCCGTGGGCTATTGTATAAATCAGGAGGAAAACTTGAAGTAGTTGGGTACACGGATGCAAATTGGGCGGGCTCTGTGTCTGATAGAAGATCTACTATAGGTTACTGCACATTTCTTGGAGGAAATCTTGTGACGTGGAAGAGCCATGGCACACGCTACATGTGAATTAGTGTGGTTGAGGAATCTCCTACAAGAAGTCAGGTTCCACATGGATAAACCTATGAAGTTGTACTATGACAATCAAGCTGTGCTCCATATCTCATCCAACCATTTTTTCATGAGAGAACAAAGCACATAGAGATTGATTGCCACTTTGGGAGGGAGAAGGTTCTTACTGGAGAGATAAGCACAGAACATGTAGGCTCAGGTGATCAGTGGGCAGATTTGTTTACAAAAGTCTTAAGCTCAAGGAGAGTGAACTATATATGTAGCAAGTTGGGATTATATGACATATTCTTCAGCTTGAGGGGGAGTGTTAGAGTTAGCCGAATAAGGGTAGATTAGTCAACTCACCTTGGTTAAGTTATGAGCTTATGTGGTAGTCTTATTAGAGGTTCTTTGTCCCATACTTAAGTAGGGGCAGTTTAGTCCTTGTACATTTTAATTAGAGCCTAATCACTATTAAGAGGTCGACTGATAGGGTTTAGCTATCTGGTTCGACAGTTCTTTCATCTTCTTCTTCTTCTCCTTCTCTTTCTTCTTCTCCATACTAGTTCGGACTACTGTAGCAACAGTAGAAACAACATCTATATTGATGGTTTTGGAATCCCTAAAAGTTATGTGTTGAATATGTTACTTCGATTATGACACGACAGTTGAGGGGAATCTTTCATCCAAAATATTTCACTATAAAATCTTGCATCTTGAGACAAAGTTTTTTTTTTATAAAAACTAACATTTTTATTAATGATCAAAAGGAAAACCTGAAGTACCCAAGAAGGTATCAAGATCAATACAAGAAAACAGCAAAAACTGACCATACAAGAAAATACTCATATAGACACCCTTGTTACAGCAGAGCCCCAGGACCTGGCATATCCCAGTCAGAACCTTGTCTAGATACTCCTGTTCTGGCCAAAGAATCAGCTAGGGAATTAGCAGATCTGGGAGTCCACTTGAATGAGCAGTTCAAACTTCTACCCAGGAAATATGCTTCTAACCAAAAATCTGAATCTCCATGGAAGGTCAGGTCCTCTTCAGAATTTAGCCAAATAATAATCACCTTATTAGTCCCCTTCAATTAGTATGTACCACCAGTCCTGTGACTTAAGCAGCTTAAGGCTTTGAAGCTGGGTCATCAACTCTTCTGTCAAAGAGTTACAGATATCAATCCAACCTGAGAAGCTCAGCATGATGTTTCCACCTTGGTACCTTACAACCTCCCACACCAGACTCAACAGGATAGCTGGCCTAAAGAGCACCTATCAAAATCAAATTTGAGCCTGCCTGCTTCAGAATGTTGCTAAATAGCTTCTCTTAGCGGTCTACATTCAGATTTGGGAACCTGATAAGCCTGGTATAATCAGTTAAGAATTACTTTTTATTTGTTTAGCTTTTTTGCATTTATTTGTACTTGTATAAGGTTGTTTTGTTTCAATTAATTATTGCAATATTTACATAGGTAGAAATTTACTAAAACATACGTTATACCTACCAAGTTCTTAATCCCTTTTACTGAGCTAGTTAAAGTGTAACTCATCTTGCCCTTGTCTGATTCTGAAACACATCCCTGCATCCATGTATGATTGCTCAAGGTGCATATGTTCAGTTCAAGAATGTTTAACCATTAATAAGTTATCTATTTTATTAAAAAAAAAAAGAAACAGATTGGGTTATGGATCCAACACCAAGCACAAATATGTAGTAAGAAAATTGTTTTTTTTTTTGAAAAGGTAAGGTAATCAGTGTTTTAAAAGGCGCGGGAAGCGTGCCTCCAGGCGAGGCGCTCCCAAAATGCCCCAAGGCGTATGCCAGAGGCACACCTTTTTTCATGAGGTGTGCTAGAGGCATATGCCTCATGTGCCTCATGCACATCTTTTATAAAAAGACAAAAAAAAAAAAGAAAAAAGAAAAAAAAAAGGAAAGGAAAGGAAAGGAAAAGAAAGGGAAGGGAAGGGAAAGGAAAAGAAAGAGAAGAAAAAAAAGAGAAAAGGAAAGAAAAGAAAAGGGAAGGGAAAAAAAGATAAGGGGAAACAAAGTGGTTTGCCCCCTGCCCCTTCAGCTAGCGAGTCCAGACCCTCCTCCCCCTTTTCGATGCAGCCCAATTTGTTTTTTTGAGTCCCTAGGAATCCAAGCTAATTTTGCATTTAAACAGTCCAAGGAGTCCCTAGCCTCTGCCAAGTAGTGGTTCAGTCTCCAAGGTCCCCCCTTCCCTATCCCTTAACCATTTTATGGCATTTGCTGAGTCACCTGCAATGATTAAGTTCTGGATTCCCAATTTTTTTATTATTCTGATTCCTATGAGAGCTGCCATCACTTCAGCCTTTGTGTAATCAGCCAGTCCGATTGAAAGTCCAGCATATGTTACCCCTTTCATCCCTTACTATGCCTCCAATTCCAGCTAAGCCAGGATTTTTTTTTTTGATAGATAAAATATCATATTTCCATTAAATCAGAAAGAAATTACATAATCAGTCCCTTGGGAAGGCACGAGATGTCGCCTCTCCAAACATGAAGCACATAAAATCTTAAAAAACAGAATCTAAAGCAAAATGTTCATGTGTACTAAAACAAAATTACAGCTCAGCCCAAAATAGTGTTTCCCGAGTTGTGCCTTGTTTTTCCAAGCTATTAGCGAAAGCATTAGCTGATCTCCTCACCCACTGTACAGCAACAGTCATATTCCTTGCATAGTTGTCAAGGTGACGCCTAGGCGACTAGGCGGTTTTACAGTGTTGCCTTGCCCAAACACCTATAGTTTTGTATACTAGGTGACCGCCCAGAGACTTAGGCAGGTGCCTAGGCGACTAGGCAAGCACCTAAGCACAAGGCAAGCACCTAAATAAAGTTAAGAAATATTTTTTTTCATATTTATTATTCTAATATTTTTATTGGCTATTATGTTGTTTTAAAATACAACTGGTTACATGTTAACATTTTATTATTGTAGAGAAGATGGGCCGAATGGCCCATAGGCTATTTATTCTTTCTTGTTATTTATGTCTTTCTGTAATGGGCCTTATTCTGGCTCCATCCTGTCTATTTTATGTTCTTTGTAAATTCTTGCCCAACTAAGGGCCTCCTTGTAATTATTCAAATCTATCTTAATAAAATAGTGTTAGGGTGCTAAGAGAATGTTAGGTTCGAAACTCTCATTCTCAGACTCTCATTGCCGAACTCTCAAGCTCTCCTCTCTTCAGTTTTCTTCATGGTATCAAAGCAGGCCTGAACTTCAATATTCTAGGGCTGGAAGCTTAGGCTCGTGTTGCCTGATTCTTGGAGGTCATTGGAAGTGCCCAAGACTAGAATCTCTTGGAGAAGTTGTTCGGTGGCCAGGAAGAATCAGAGAAAGAAGGGAAGGGGAACAACTCGGTTCTGGTTTGAAGCTCGAAACTGTAAGTTGTGCTCAAATTTCTGGGTTAGTTTCTGATGTGTTTGGATTGTTGAAGTGTCCGAAATTTCTGGTTGTTCTGTACTACTTTCAGCTACCATTTAATCTGGTTTAACCCAGAAATTTCTGGGCTGTTTCTTGGACTGTCAAAACTGTCGAAACATCCTTGTAACAAGGCTGTGGATTGTTACTTCTATTTGGCTGTTTTTGGGGGCTGTACGGACTGTTCTTGAGACCTTTTTTTCTTTTTTGACTGTGGGGTTGTCTCTATTGCCCACACTGTGTTTGTAAAAGAGCCTTTTTAGCAATACCAATTGGTATTTACTCTTCTTGGCTATTTCTTTGATGATTACCTTGAAGCCCCAGATTTGAAAAGGAACTTCGATTGAGTGCACAGTGCCTAGAAGTTTTTAGTTACTTCTTGAAGGCTGAACCAAGCTGTTTTTTGGTGCCTCGTGTAGAAGTTTATGCTTGGGTCTTGGTTCTCACAACTTTCGGGTGTAGTTTGACCTTGTGTATTGCCTTCTTGTGGTCGGCTGAACTCAGTTCTTGCTTGTCCTCATTCAGTATACTTGTAGAAGTCATTTGAAATCATATTTGAAGTGTTTTCATGATGTACTCCTCAGAGTTTGAAAACAAGAGTGGTGCTGAATATGGACTGGTTCAGGGGACTCCAAGTGATTCCTTATTGACTGTGACCACAGCTAAACTAGATGGAACTAATTATCTGGCATGGTCACAATCAGTACAGATTTATGTATGCAGTTGAGGAAAGTGGGGGTTCATTTCCGGGAGTAAGAAGGCTCCCCCAGAAGATGATCCATCCTACGAGAAGTGGATGCAAGAAAATTACATTGTCATTGGGTGGCTTGTGAACTCAATGCAGCCACAAATTAACCAACACTACCTATGGATGAATTCAGCAAAGGAAATTTGGGACAGTGTTGCAGAAACCTATTCCCAAAAACCCAATGTGGCCCGAGCATATAAATTGAGAAGTGATGTAAAGAGTTTAAGGCAAGGGGAGAAACCTCTAACTGTATATTTCTCAACCCTGAAGTCTCTATGGCAAGAAATTGACCTAATAGAAGTTGTAACTTGAGACACCACCAATGATGCAGAGACCTACAGAAAATTGGTTGAAAGGAACAGGGTGTTTGAGTTCTTAACTGGACTAAACCCAGAATATGATATCACAAAACAAAATATTCTTTCCAAGGAGTGTGTCTCATTGTCACAAGCTTATGCATTGGTGAGTAGTGAAGAGAGCAGAAGGGCTGTCCAGGTTCAAGGGGCTGATATTAGTGATCACTTTGCGAATATGGGGATTAAACCTAAAGGGAATGCTGGAACTTTTGGTGGCACAGGAAAGAAAGAAGTTATATGTGAGTACTAAAAGAAGCCGAAGCACACCAAAGACAAGCATTGGAAATTACATCATAATCTATTTCCCATTCGGTTAAAAAAAAAAACATGATAGTAAAAGACCAGGAAGTGCAAATGTAGCTGTCGGGCCAGATAGTGACAAGTACTATACTGAAGAGATGTCTACTTCTACACAGTTGGCAGCCATGAGAGCAGAATATGAAAAGTTTGGGAAGATGTTCAGTCAGCTGGGTGATGTGACTTCTCCTTCCAACCCTTCAGGAAATTTTGCTTCTTTTGCATTTGCTCATTCAGGTATAAAGGCTTCTGCCAATCATGCTACCACTTCAGGTAATCTCAAGATCCCTTGGATTATTGACTCAGGTGCTTCTGACCATATGACCAATCTTTCTACCTTGTTTGTTTCATATGACTTGCTTCCTGGACATGATAAAATCACTTTAGCTAATGGTTCACTTGCCCCTATCTCTGTTTAGGGAACCATCAAGGCTACAGATTCCTTGTTTCTACTTTTTGCCCTTCATGTACCTAAGCTAAATACAAATTTGTTGTCTGTAAGTAGTTTAACCAAGTCACTAAATTGTTGTGTAACATTTTTTTCTTCCTACTGTGTTTTTCAGGATCTGGAGTCTCAGAAGGTGATTGGGAGTGGCCATGAGGCGAACGGAATATACCTGCTTGATACTTCGGGACAATGCACTAATCATCTTGGGAATATTGCTCTCGGATCTGTTTCTTCAGAGTCTGTCAGTCGGATTATGTTGTGTCATCGTCGTTTTGGTCATCTGTCTTTTTCTGCCTTGAGTCATTTATTCCTTGAACTGTTTAAGGGAATTAGTTTGTCCAGTCTTCATTGTGAGTCTTGTGAGTTATCAAAGCATTGTAGAAACAATTATCCTTTGAGCAATAAAAGATATTTTCCTTTTAATATTATGTGCTCTTATGTGTGGGGGCCTTACCACTTACCCTCCATGGGTGGCTACAAATATTTTATCCTGTTTATTGATGACTTTTCTCGGTTCACTTGGATATTCCTGATGAAATCCCGTGATGAAGTTCTAAGACTTGTAAGACAATTCCATGAATTTGTTCTTATTAGAATGCTCGGTCAGGGGTATTTTGGTCATTCTGGTGTATCTTATTGAAAGTGAAATGTCTATTGTATCTGAGTTTAAGTTATGTGTTCCATATTCTATGAGGGACAAAATTGTCTTTCTTGTAACTTAAGTTTTATGAATAAAAGTCAAGTGGGTCGGCTAGGAGAGTGACTTTTGAACATCCTCTCTTCTAGTTTGGTCGAACACTCTTCTCCTCTCCTTCTTTCTCTTTTCTTTCTTTTTCTTTCTTCTTCTCTACTTTAACCTAGAAACAACTAGGGTTTATTCACATGGTATCAGAGCATTAAGGTCTCGTGTTCTTTTTCTTGCTGTTGTCTTCTTCCTGGGTTCGCCGCCAGCTTCACAGTAGGTTTCATCATCCTACAGCTGATCTGATTGAAGATTCGATAAAGGGTTGAAAAGGAGTTGTCGTTTTGAGGGCCTGGAGGTGAGAATGCCTCTGGTCGGTGCTGTGGTGGTCGTTGAAGTGGTATACTAGACCCTCTATTCAGTGTACAAAGAGGGTTGGACGTATACAGGTATGGACACTGCTGTCGTGTGTTTAGAAATTGACTGTGAATGCTGATTTTTTTTTTGTGTGCTTCAAAAGTTAGTTGTTGTGGTGCTGGGTGAAACTAATACACATATCAGTCTTTTTTTTTTATGTGTTTTCTTGCTCGCATGTGTGCTGAAAGAAGAGTAGTAGATTGCTGATGTCCACGATAGCAATGGTGTGGTGTTGATTGTGTTGTGGTGGCTGACATATCTATGATTCTAAATGCTTAAAAGTGAACCCCTAGACCTCGTGTATAATCAGTTCTGCAGTATGAATAACAAGTGTTTGATGAAATGACTGAGTAATTTCAGTAGTGGTCTATTGGTGGTAAATGGTCCTGCAGTGTGCAGTCCAAGTGTTTGATGTATTGACTGAATGATTTCAGCTTTAGAGTGTAGTGTGTAATGTGCAGTTGAAGAAAGTGGGTTGGTAGTATCATAAGTGAGATAAGTCTTGTGACAAGTGTAAGATTGTGGTGTATATTCAAAGGAGAAATAATTGAGATGGCTTCAACTGTAGTTGGGAATGACAACAAAACAGGCATCATGCTTTCTTCAGGTTATCTAAGTGTTCAAATGACAACAATTGTGAGAACTATGTACCATGGGCAAAATCTGTGGAGGTGTTCTTGAAGGCCAAGAGGAAAGTAAAACATGTGAGGGAGGAAAAACCTTCCTCTGATTCTCCTGGGTTCAGTGATTGGGAACAAGATGATGTACAGATAATGACATGGCTTTGAAACAGCATGGAACCAAAGATTAGTGTGAACTTCATGTTCCTAGATACAGCAAAAGAGATCTGGGATCATGCTAAAAAGTTGTACTCTGGACAAGACAACACAACTAGGGTATATCAGTTATACCAAGAGTACTTCAATTTGAAGCACGGAAGTCAAAGCTTAGAAGAGTATTATGCAAGTTTGAGGAACATCCGCAATGAGCTAAATGTGTATCACCCTCTAACATCAGATGTCCAGATCCAACAACAGCAACGTGAACAGCTTGATGTGACTAGGTTTCTTGTGGGCTTGAAGGCTGAGTATGAGCCTGTTAGAGTACGGATATTGGGGGATCAGCTCTCCCCTCACTTGAAGTTTTTGCCCATCTTAAGAGGACATCCATTGAGCCGGTGGAACATTCTTCCTTTTCTGATAGATCTGGTTTGGTAGTGACTAAAGGGAGTGGTCGTGGAAGTAGAAGTGGTGGTGGTAGCAGTGGCCCTCCAAGCAACCGTGGTGGACATGTGTTTAACCGGGCCAGTGGCCGGACTGGAGGCCATGAGTCAGGGGGAGGCCGTGGAAAAGGAAGGGGTAATACTCAGAGAAAATGTACACATTGTGGCTTAGAGGGGCACACAATTAATTTCTGCTATGATGTGCGTGGTCCACCCAACACTTGGGCTAACCATGTTACATCTAAGAGTAGTAGCACAATTACTGAAAGCCAGCAAACTGCCCCAACCCCCTCCACACCCACTTGTGCTTTCGGGCAGGAAATGGTGAGTGTACCACGGGCAATATATGAGCAGTTCTTTCAAACATCTCAGCAGAACACAACTACACTTGCCCATTCAGGTATGACTTGTTTAGCTTCCAAAGCCTCACCCTGGATCATTGATTCTAGAGGCTCGGACCATATGTCTGGGACTCCTGACGTATTTTCTTCCCTTTCTCGCACCTCCACATCTCAGACAGTTACACTTGCTAATGGTTCTACATCTCCTATTTGTGATGTTGGTGATGTTGATCTCTCCTCATTGTCCTTAGCATCTGTTTTATATGTTCCTAGGTTCCCTTTTAACCTTATGTCTATTGGCAAATTAACCAAGCCCCTTAATTGTTCTGTAACCTTCTACCATTCTTCCTATGTGTTTTAGGATCTCAAGACGAGGATGAAGATTGGTGGAAGGCATGAAGCCGGTGGTTTGTATTACCTTGATGGTGGTGGCCCTCCAGTGGCTTTTCAGTCGTCTCTTACTCCTCTCCAATGGCACTGCAGACTTGGTCATCCCTCTTTCAAGGCTTTGAAGCTGTTGGTTCTTTCCTTGAGTCATCTTTCATCATTAGATTATGAGTCATGTCAATTGGGAAAACATCTCGAGTCTCATTTAGTCCTAGAATTGATAGTCGTGTCTCAAGTCCTTTTGCTTTAGTTCATTTTGATGTCTGGGGTCCAGTTAAAGTGGTGTCATACAATGGGTTTAAGTATTTTGTAATCTTTGTTGATGACTTTTCAAGGATGACATGGATCTATCTTATGAAAGATCGTAGTGAATTGTTCTCTATTTTTTAGAAATTTCATGCTGAAATACGCACTCAATTTGGTGTTCATATGAAAATACTTTGCTCCGATAATGCCAAAGAATACATCTCCTCATCATTTCAGCAATACCTAGACCATCATGGAATAATTCATCAAACTTCTTATGCCTACACCCCGCAACAAAACCGTGTAGCTGAACGGAAAAATAGACATCTTCTTGAAACTGCTCGGTCCTTGATGATCAATATGCATGTCCAAAGCATTTTTAGAGTGATGCTATTCTTACATCCTGTTTTTTGATAAATCGGATGCCCATGTCAATCCTTGGAAGTCATTCTCCTTTCTCCGTGTTGTTCCCCACTTTGTCTCCCTTTCCTCTCACCCCAAGAGTCTTTGGTTGTGTTTGTTTTGTTCAACACTTGGGGCCTGGAGTAGACAAGCTAGATGCTCGAGCTACGAAGTGTATTTTTCTTGGCTACTCAAGGACTCAAAAAGGGTACAAGTGTTATAACCTTAAGTTTCATAAATAGTTTGTGTGCCCTGATGTCACCTTCTTTGAATCAGTTCCTTTTTTTCTCTGATGTCGGGGTCTCTTCTTCTCCCTCTGTGGTTCCTCTTCCTATTCCGGTTGTGGACCCCCTTCCCGTAGCCTTCTTTGAATCAGTTCCTTTTTTCATATGCCTGTTACTATAGAGAGGCCGCCAATTACTCAAGTGTATACTCGCAGAAGTGCTTCGGTTCCTCCTCCACTTCAGCACCATCGACAGATCCTGCTACTGCTCCTTCTCTCTCAGATCTTCATCTCCCTATTGCTTTGCGGAAAGGTAAACATACTTGTACTTCTCATCCCATTTCGAACTATGTTTCCACTACTCACCTTTCTGCTTCTCATTGCAAGTTTATATCATTACTCTCATCGATTCCCATTCTCAAGACTGTACAGGAAGCCCTTACCTCTCCAGGGTGGTGGCAAGCCATGGAAGAAGAACTCTCTGCCCTACAACATAATCATACGTGGGAACTCACCACCCTTCCTCCTGGTAAGCACACTGTTGGGTGTAAATGGGTCTATACAGTGAAGCATCTTCCTGATGGCAGTGTGGAACGATTGAAGGCACGGTTAGTGGTCAAGGGCTATTCTCAGCTATATGGTGGGACTATATGGAGACATTCTCTCCTATGGCTAAAATTGGTTCAGTTCGGGTGTTGATCTCATTGGCTACTATGTATGATTGGCCTCTCCTACAACTTGACATCAAAAATGCCTTCCTACATGGTGATCTTGTTGAGGAGGTGTATATGGAGCAACCACCAGGGTTTGTTGCTCAGGGGGAGGCTGGTAACGTGTGCAGACTCAAAAAGGCAATCTATAGACTGAAACAATCTCCTCGTGCATGGTTCGGCAGGTTCAGTGAAGTGGTGAAGGCCTTTGGGATGAAACAGTGTCAAGTTGATCATTTTGTGTTTAGCTATAACTCAAAAGATGGAAAAATCTTGCTAGTCGTGTATGTGGATGATATTGTCATAACTGGAATTGACAAGCTGAAAAGATTCTTACAGGACTACTTCAATACGAAAGATCTAGGGAAGCTAAAGTATTTCTTAGGAATAGAAGTTGCGAGGTCAAAACAGGGGATCAACCTATGTCAGAGGAAATATGTTCTTGATCTACTTGAAGAAACAGGGTTGTTAGGTGTTAAACCAGCAGAGACTCCTATGGAACTCAATGCCAAGTTAAGTGTGGATGCAGCTGAAGAGTTTGATGATCCTGGAAGATATAGAAGGCTGGTGGGAAAGTTGAACTACCCGACCATTACCCGACCAGATATATCATTTGCTGTGAGTGTGGTGAGTCAGTTTATGCAACATTCTCGGGTTCCTCACTAGGAAGCTGTTGTGAGAGTTGTTAGGTACCTAAAGGGTGCTCTGGGTCGTGGTTTGTTATACCAAAAGGGAGGAACTCTTGAGATAGTAGGGTACACAGATGCTGATTGGGTTGGCTCTATATCAGACAGGAGGTCAACCACAGGGTATTGTACCTTCCTGTGTGGCAATCTTGTAACTTGGAAGAGCAAGAAGCAAACAGTGGTGGCAAGAAGTAGTGCGGAAGCAGAGTATAGGGTTATGGCCCATACCACATGTGAACTAGTATGGCTGAAGAACCTACTACAGGAGATGAGTTTCTCAATTGACAAACCCATGAAACTATACTATGATAACCAAGCTGTTGTTCACATCTCATCCAATCTTGTCTTCCATGAAAGAACTAAACATATTGAGGTGGATTGTCACTTTGTGAGAGAGAAAGTGATAAGTGGGGTAATAACTACATCTCATGTGAGCTCAGGAAATCAGTGGGCAGATCTCTTCACAAAAGGATTGTCTCGGGGAAGAATAGATTACATTTGTAACAAGTTGGGACTATATGATATATACTCTCCAACTTAAGGGGGAGTGTTAGAATGCTCGGTCATGGGTATTTTGGTCATTCTGGTGTATCTTATTGAAAGTGAAATGTCTATTGTATTTGAGTTTAAGTTATGTGTCCCATCTTCTATGAGGGACAAAATTGTCTTTCTTGTAACTTAAGTTTTATGAATAAAAGTCAAGTGAGTCGGCTAGGAGAGTGACTTTTGAACATCCTCTCTTCTAGTCTGGCCGAACACTCTTCTCCTCTCCTTTCTCTTTTCTTTCTTCTTCTTCTTTCTTCTTCTCTACTTTAACCTAGAAACAACTAGGGTTTATTCACAGTTCTAACCCAATTTGATACCAGGATTAAAATCTTCAGATCTGACAATGCAAAAGAATACTTTGAGAAGAACCTATCCTGCTATCTCTTTGACATGGGGGTTATTCACCAAAGCTCATGTGCTAGGACCCCAGAACATAATGGAGTTACTGAAAGGAAAAATAAGCATATTGTTGAAGTTGCAAGTATCTTATTTGCCTCATATGTTCCTACAAGGTTTTGGGGTGATGTTCTTCTTACTGCTACCAACCTTATAAACCGTATGCCATCCAGGGTTTTGGGGTTTAAGTCTCCTTTCAATCTCCTTCATCCGGACAAGGACCTTTTTCTTGTTCCTATTCGTGTCTTTGGCTGCACCTGTTATGTACATGTTCCAAGTGTCCAAAGGCATAAATTTGAACCCAAAGCTCAAAAGTGTATCTTCCTTGGTTATTCCCCCACACAGAAGGGTTATTGTTGTTTTGATCCAAAGACTGGCACTCGGTATGTCTCAATGGATGTCACCTTTGATGAGCTTTCCCCCTTTTATGGTTCCTCTCCAGAAGGGCATTGTCCACAGGGGGAGGATTTGTTAGAGGTGTTTGCTCTTCCTCTTCCTATCCCTGTTGATTCCCTTGATGTATCTGCTTCTCCTTCAAATGTACCAAGGGTGGATCAGTCGTTCTATTCTCCCCGTCCTAGTACTCTACCTCCTCGTCCTATCATCAATCCCAAGGTGTATCAAAGGCAAAGATCTAGAAATGTGCAAGTTGTTTCTCCTACAATACATGAGCTTCATACACTTCCAGTCACAGAAGAGGCAACAGGTACTGTTTCAGCACCTTTGGAGTCATCATTCCCTGACCTTGATATTCCCATTGCTGTTAGGAAAGGAAAACGGAAGTGCACTGCACACTGCATTTCCAAGCACATTTCTTACAGATTGCTTTCACCTTCATACTTTGCATATCTCTCTTTTGTTGCTTCTAACCTTATTCGTAGGTCTGTGTTAGAAGCTCTTAAGATTCCAGAATGGAGGGATGCTATGAGATCTGAAATCGATGCCCTACACAAGAGTGACACATGGAAAGTGGTGGATTTGCCTGAAGGGAAGGATCCAGTCGGTTGCAAGTGGGTCTTTACTATCAAATACCGAGCTGATGGCACCATTGAAAGGTACAAGGCCAGGCTGGTTGCAAAAGGCTATACACAGACATATGGGATTGATTATTTGGAGACCTTTGCACCAGTTGCCAAGATGACATCTGTGAGGGTTCTTCTATCTTTAGCTGTTCACTTTGACTGGTCCCTTTATCAATTGAATGTGAAGAATGCATTTCTGAATGGTGAATTACATGAGGAGGTTTATATGTCTCTTCCTCCAGGGATGTATGGAACTAATATGAAAGGGAAGATATGCAGGCTGAAGAAATCTCTTTATGGACTAAAACAGTCCCCCAGAGCATGGTTTGAGAGATTTAGAACAACACTTGTTAACTTTGGTTATGTGCAGACACAATTCGATCATACTCTTTTTGTGAAGAGGAGTGGACCTCTGGCAGTATACCTCATTGTTTATGTAGATGATATTGTAGTGACTGGTAATGATGTTTCAAGAATTCATGATCTAAAATCTTTTCTCCATACAGAGTTTGAGATTAAAGATTTGGGGGAATTGAGATACTTTCTTGGCATAGAAGTGGCTCGATCCAAGGATGGGATTCTTATCTCCCAAAGGAAGTATGTTCTTGACTTGCTCTCTGAAACTGGAAAGATGGGTACTAGACCAGTTGCTACTCCTATTGATATGAGTCATAAACTCTCAGCCTCAAATGGGACATTGTTAGAAGACAAATGAATCTTTTAGAGACTTCTTGGGAAACTTTTGTACCTATGCATGACTCGGCCAAATATTGCATATGCAGTCAGTTGCATTAGCCAATTCATGCATGCTCCTCGAGACACTCATATGGCAGCAGCAAAGAGAATCCTATGTTATTTGAAGGGCTCCCCAAGAAAGGGTATTCTGTTTGCCAAGCATGGTCATATGAAACTTGAAGCCTGCACCGATGTTGACTGGGCCGAAAACATTGATAATAGAAGATCTACTTCTGGGTATTGCAGCTTGGTGGCTGGTAATGTTGTTTCTTGGAGAAGCAAGAAACAATCAGTTGTTGCTCGGTCTTCCGCTGAAGCAGAATACAGGGCCATGGCACATGGAGTTTTTGAATTATTATGGCTAAAATCATTGATGGTAGAACTTGGGGTTGAATATAACAAGCCAATGATGTTGTACTATGATAATCAGGCTGCCATCAACATTGCTCACAACCCAGTGCAACATGATAGAACTAAGCATATTGAAGTTGATCGACACTTCATTAGGGAAAGGGTCTCTTCGGGTGAAGTGTGTCTTCCTTTCATCACATCTGAGGGACAGTTGGTAGATTTTCTCACCAAAGGCATTCCCAAGGCAAAACTTCAACATGATACCAACAAGCTTGGCATGATTGGCATCTATGCCCAACTTGAGGGGGAGTGTAGAGAATATGGGCCGAATGGCCCATAGGCTGTTTATTCTTTCTTGTTATTTGTCTTTCTGTAATGGGCCTTATCCTGGGCCCATCCTGTCTATATTATGTTCTTTGTAAATTCTTGCCCAACTAAGGGCCTCCTTGTAATTATTCAAATCTATCTTAATAAAATAGTGTTAGGGTACTGAGAAAGTGTTAGGTTCGAAACTCTCATTCTCAGACCCTCATTGCTGAACTCTCAAGCTCTCCTCTCTTCAATTTTCTTCAATTATTAAGCCACACTAATAGAATACATCTCATTTTCACTTCTTTAGTTCATTTGTTGTCTTGAAAGGGTTTTTCCTCGACTGAAGAGGGAGGAGAACTGAAGGCTTCTAGTTCCAGCTCCATCTCCAGCCCAACTTCGAGCTTCAGTTGGTAAGCTGCTGCTGCTGCTTCTTCTTCCAATCAGCTTCAATGTTTTTTTTTTTCTTTTTCTGAAAAAACAGGGGCTCCACCCCTATACTCCGCCCCTATACTTCTTCTTCTTCTTTTTCTTCCAGCCCAGATTCAATGCTTTTTTTTTTCGAAAAAATAGGGCCTCCGCCCCTATTCTCTTCCCTTATTCTTCTTCTTCTTAAATATATTGTAGTATAAATATAGATTTCATGCCTAGGCGCCTGGGCACCCAATGGTTTCCTAACCTCGCCTAGTGCCTTGACAACTATGATACCTTGTCAACCATTTGTATTTCTTTAGCTCATTCTTGTAACCCCACACAACGATCTCCGGGTTATTTATCCACTCCACCACTACCTTAGAGTCCCCTTCAATCAGCAAGTGCTCCACACCCAATTCTTTTGCAAGGAGGACCCCTTGCATAGCAGCTAGCAATTCTGCCCTAACAGAATTTCCAATGCTCAATGGGCCAGAGTATAGAAGGATAACCTCTCCAGCCTCATTTTTCAAGACACCTTCCATCCTAGAAGGCCCTGGGTTGCCTTGGTTACTCCCATCAAAATTCAGCTTTAGAAAACCTTGAGGGGAGAAAGTTTGTACAGACCCTTTCCTTTGAGAATGAACAACTTGCTACTACTAACCAGTTCCTCCATAAATCATTAAAGGAAAATTGGTGAAACAGTTCCATAGTCTTTAACCACTGTATTGCCCTATTCAAAATGCAGTCTTTTAGGGCCTGGCTGCTCCTCCCCTTCTCTTGGAAGATTCTAGCATTCCTTTCTTCCCAAACTGTCCATATCAAAGCAGTTCTCACACAGCTCTACATTCTTCTTCCTCTTTTATGGGGCCAAGAGAGAGTAAATGGGTTAAACGACATGCTTACTTCTGATGGCATCTCCCACCTGCACCCAAACAAAGAGAAAAGCAAACCTAAAGCTCTGTAGTGACACTACAAGATAAAAATAAATGGTAACAGTCCTCACTGTGTGATCTGCAAAGAGTACACCAGTTAGGTGAGATACAAAGAAAGGGTCTTCTCTTTTGTAGGTTATCCATAGTGTTAACTTTCCTGTGACACACTTCCCAACATAAAGCCATAACCTTAGGGGGAACTGACCTACACCAAACTTATTTGGAAGGGAAAACCTGTTGAGAGGGTGAGTTGCAAAGTGACTTATAAAAGGAACCATAGGAAAAAAAAACCCTTTTGGAAGAGGGGCCTAAATCCTCTTATTTGGCTTTAAGGGGTCCAACCAAATCTTTTCAAGGAGACAAAGCAAATTAGACAAACACTGGATTTCCTCATCCCTTAACCCTCTACGGAAACCAAAATCCCAATTCAAGGCTGACGGGTTGATATGACCCAGAAATTTGACACGCAATTCATAGACTCACAGAAGAATCCAAACCACTAGTACATCAACAGGGAACTGATATTCATTCAGAAGAAAAGAAGATCACTTACAGTAGGTCGGTTCTTCGAGAGACCGCAGGCTCTCCCAAGCACTCTCAGAATTCTGTACTCAACAAAAGTTTATCTCCCCCATCCCCCAAAGCCCCTTCTTATACTCATAGCATAACTGACTCCCTCAATAAATGCCCAGTTGGCCAAGTTATAAATGCCCATACTCTTCTTATTCCTAACTGACATAGCTATAAATGCCTCAAGACTCTCCTTATTCCCTCCAGCTATAATTGCCCCCATGTTCAATTATTTCCCCCCTTAGCCGAAAGTTGACCTTTCCCCTTCCTGGCATATGTAAAGTTAATTGGGGGCCTATCATTACCCGCCACCCAAAGTCTAACCATGTCCTCAAGGTTAAAATGAGGAAATTGGTCTCGAAGCAAGTCAAAAGGCTCCCAAGAATCTTCAAAATTAGGTAGGCCCTACCAATGAATAAGCACTTCCAAACCAGTAACTCCAGGCATAGTGGATGGATGCACACTGCACACTGATATGTCCCTGCACAAGCCAAGCAGCAGCATCGCCCAATGCACAGATGGTGTGTCTGCTTTGTCACCTCTTGAAGCATGTCTATTTCTTCCAGCTTCACGTTTCCAACCTTCAGCCTCTCCATGATCATCCACAGCCATCCTGTCCCCTCTCTGCATGGCGTGCACTGCCCACAACTTTCATGCTTATAGAAGTAAGAGAGCCTAGCAATTGCATCCACAATATCAGTTGACTTGTCCATCACAATTATAGCAGCTGTCCCTAAACCCATTTGGACAGCCTTGAGTGCATCATAATCCATCAGCACATCATCACATATGTGCTTTGGAATCAGTGGAACAGAAGAACCCCCTGGTATCACTGTAAGAAAATTATCCCATCCACCTCTAACTCCTCCACAGTGCCTCTCTATCAGCTCCTTCAATGGAATACTCATCTCCCCTTCAACTGTACAAGGCTTATTCATGTGGCCTGAGACACAAAATAGCTTTGTCCCATAATTGTTCTTCCTGTCAAAACTAGCAAACCATTCAGGACCACGCCTTAAAATGGTGGGGGAAACAGCCACAGTTTCAACATTTGTAACAGTTGTTGGACATCCATATAGCCCTGCATTAGCTGGAAAAGGAGGCTTCAACCTTGGTTTTCCTTGTTTTCCTTCAAGGCTTTCCAACAACGCCGTCTCTTCTCCACAAATGTAAGCATCAGCTCCATAGTGGATATGAACATCAAAATCATATCCAGATCCACAAGCATTTTTTCCCAAAAGTCCATCTTGATAAGCTTTCCTCCTTGCCTTCTCAAGGTTTTTCCGCTCATTTACATACTCTCCCATTATGTAGATATAAGCAGCAGTGGCCCGCATACCAACCCCTGCAACCAGGCAACCCTCTAGTAGTTTATGTGGGTCATGGCGCATAATTTCTCTGTCCTTACATGTTCCTGGCTCACTCTCATCAGCATTGACAACAAGATAAGAAGGACGACCATCAGATACTTTTGGCATGAAAGACCACTTCAGGCCAGATGGAAAACCAGCTCCACCACGACCTCGAAGACCAGATTTCTTCATTTCATTGACAATCCAATCAGAGCCCTTAGGTACCAAGTCTTTGGTTCTATACCAGTCACCCCGCTTCATGGCACCGTTCAGGAAAGGGTCATGCAACCCATTAACAAATGTTGCTTCAAGGACCGACTCCGGTAGGTCACGTAAGGGAGCAGAGATCACCTCGAATTGGCGACGATATCCCTTAATAGTAGAAGACTGATGTAACGAGAAGAGCTACTCCTATAAATTACCCTCTTGAGTCGATCAAAAATGTTCAAGGAGAAGCTCTTTGAATTCTGTCCAACCACGAAAAGGTCACCGACCAACTTCCCGATAATACCACGCCAATGCATCGCTCTCTAGACAAACAACTGCAGCTCGCAGACACTCTACCTGAAGCAATCCATTAATCTCAAAATAGCACTCCGCACGAAAAAGCTAGCCGTCTAGATTTTCCCCATCAAAAATAGGTAACTCCAACTTCCGAGGAAGTGAATCAGGAGTATGTTCCGGCACCAACATCGAGGAAGACATCGGAAATGCCGCACTCTTCCCTTTGTCAGCCGCATGACTCGATGCGACTAAAGGAGGAGCAATGTCAGTCGTAGACAAAGGAGCTGAATAGGCCTGTTGCTGAAGCAACAAATCAAAACGTCTCACCAGATCTTGAACACCTCCTTCCAGAGATTGTACCAAGCTCTCCAGAGAGACGAGATCTTCGAAAGTCCAACTGCTACCTTATCTGGATCGAGTCGCTGAATCTCATTGCGTAAGCCATCCATCTCCACGCGAATTCCAGACTGCAGAGAAGTCAAGCGTTCTTCGAAACCCTCCACCTGCGATGCCACTTCCTTAGTTGTCACCATGGCCGACTCTGATCCCACTGATATGACCCAGAAATTTGACACGCAGTTCACAGACTCACAGTAGAATCCAAACCACTAGTACATCAACAGGGAACTGACATTCATTCAGAAGAAAAGAAGATCACTTACAGTAGGTCGGTTCTTCGAGAGACCGTTGGCTCTCCCAAGCACTCTCAGAATTCTGTACTCAACAAAAATCTATCTCCCCCATCCCCCAAAGCCCCTTCTTATGCTCTTCTCACAGCATAACTGACTCCCTCAATAAATGCCCAGCTGGCCAAGTTATAAATGCCCATACTCTTTTTATTCCTAACTGACATAGCTATAAATGCCTCAAGACTCTCCTTATTCCCTCCAGTTATAATTGCCCCCATGTTCAATTATTTCCCCCCTTAGCCGAAAGCTGACCTTTCCCCTTCCTAGCATACGTAAAGTTAATTGGGGGCCTATCACGGGTTTAACACAAAAGGAAGGAATTTTGAAATAACCTCATTTTTATACAAAGAAACAGAGAACAAGGATGGAAAGAGGTCTTTAAGAGGAACATCCCCTGCCTAAGTGTCTTCCCAAAACCAAACAGAATTACCAGAGCCTACACCATACCTGACATAACTAATGAATTGTGGGGGGAGTTTGTGAATTGCCTTCCATGGAGTTGCTAGATTAGCCCTCCTTGATGCACCAACATCCCATCCATTTTCTTCATACCCATGAATACTCTTCACCACTTCATGCTAAAGCCTCTCTCGCTCCAAAGGCCACCTCCACAACCACTTCCCTAGCAGTGCCAGATTCTTTTTTACCACATTTCCTAAGCCTAATCCCCCTTCCTCTTTGCTTCTACCCACAATCTCCCATTTGATTAAATGATCTTTTTTACCCTCTCCCAGTTCCCAAAGAAAGTCTGTCATCAATTTTTCTAATTTCTTCACTTCCCTAGGCAATATCCTAAAGACAGAGAGGTAGTAGGTAGGTAGATTCGTGAGGGTGGCTTTTATCAAGGTGATCGATCCTTCCACCCAATGAGATATAATTCTTTTTCCACAAGCTAACCTCTTTTCGAATCTCTATTACTGGAGTCCAGAACCTCTCTCCCTAGGATTTGCCCTTAACGGAAGCCCTAGATAGGACATAGGCCAAGAGGATACAGTACACTCAAGACAACTTGCAATAGCCTCAATCTCCAAGTTGACCCCCACTATGCAGCACTTTTCTAAGTTGATTTTCAAAAGGGAGATTTCTTCAAAAGTTTTAATCAACTCCTTCAGGTTTTCCACCTTGTCACTATAGCCCCTATCACAGAAAATCATCAAAAGATGGGTAACAGGAATTTGGTTTCTGCCTATTCTCCATCCCTTTATGATCTCTTCCCTATCGGCTCTAATGATAATACGACTAAGAACATTGGCTCCAAGTAAAGAGGAAAGGTGATAGAGGATCCCCTTGTCTTAAACCCCTACCGGCTAGAAAAAAATCCCTTATCATCCCATTTACAAGGATGGAATAATGATAACTGCTAACACATCCAACCATCCAACTACACCACCTTTCCCCAAACCCACACTTCCTTAAAACCTCCATTAGAAATTTCCAGTCCACCAAATCATAAGCTTTCTCAAGGTCTAGCTTACAAACAAAGCCTCTTTGCTTGGATCTCTTCATCTCCTCCACACATTCATTTGCAATCAAAATATGATCAACTATTTGTCATCTTCGAATGAAATCCCCTTGTACCTGACTAATGATGGAGGGGAGGGCTTCTTTAATCCTCAAAGAAAGAACCTTGGCCAGAATTTTATAGATACTTGTCACCAAGCTAATGGGCCTGAAGTCTTTAGGATGGATTGCACCAGATTTCTTAGGGATTAGCGCCAAAAAAGTAGCATTAATGCCTCGAATAACTAAGTACTTATCTGCAAACTCCTTAAAGACATCACACAAATCATCTTTAATGACCTCCCAACAATCTTGGTAAAATGCTATGGTGAATCCATCTAGACCTGGAGCTTTCGATCTATCTATTAGGAACACCACCTATTTAATAATCATCTTTAATGACCTCCCAACAATCTTGGTAAAATGCTATGGTGAATCCATCTAGACCTGGAGCCTTGGATCTATCCATTAGGAACACCACCTGTTTAATCTCTTCTTCCTCGAACTTCCTTTCTAGCCACCTCTTTTTCTCTTCATCCAATCTTGGCCAATCTGTCCCTTCTGTTTCTCTCCTCTCATTAATGGGTCTATTATAAATCGATTTAAAGTGGTCCATAAACTTCCTGGCAATCTCCTCCTGATTAGTGAACACCACCCCTCCAATCTCTAGCTTAGACACAAAATTCTTTCTCCTCCTCCCATTAGCCACATCTTGAAAAAACTTAGTATTTCCATCACCTTCCTTAATCCACTTGTGCCTTGATTTTTGCCTCCAACTTATTTCCTCTTTTAGAAGTACCTCTTCTAGGTCCTTTTTCAATTGTTTGCTCTCTTCTCTCTCATTCTCAGGCAAACCATTTTGAGATTCTTTCTCATCCAGCTCTTTTATCCTAGAAGTTAGACTCACTTTGTGTTCCTCAATTCTTCCAAATTGATCCCTATTCTACTCTTTTATTTTGGATCTTAGCCTCTGCAATTTCTTGTGAAGCCTTACCTCTTTCCACTTTGTTCCCCTCAGTTCCTCATTCCACCAAATCTTTACTTTGTTCACAAAGTCCGGGTGGATAAGCTACATGTTCTCGAACCTAAACGGTCTAGGTCCACTAATGAAATCCTTCAAACCTATTCTTTTGGGACAATGTTCCGAGGTTTCCCTAGGCAAAGCTCTAGACACCAAGTTTCCCCAATAGCTTTCCCATGCTAAGTTAAAGATAAACCTGTCCAACTTTGACCACAAAGGGGTTTCCTGTAGATTAGACCATGTGAATCTAGCTTGTAAAAGTGGAATTTCCTTCAACTCACAATCCGCAATAAAGCTATTAAACCTCTGCATAATAGTTGTGATGGACTGTTGGGGTTACTAGTTTCTTCAGAAAATCTTAAGACAGTGAAGTCCCCTCCCAAACACCATGGGCCTTCCCACAAACCCTGAATTGCATATAACTCATCCCACATGTCATTTCTTTCCCTGTAGTTATTAGGACCATTGATGTTGGTTAAAATCCAAGTGAAACCATCCGCCACATTCTTGAATTTGATGGACACTAAAAACCGACCTATCAACTCCTCCACTGCTTCTACTACATCTTTCCAGAGTGTAACAATCCCCCCCTGAGGTCTTGGGGCAGAACTCCAACTTACTCCTCTAGACCTCCATACACTTCTCACCCATCTTCTGTCCAATTCTGGCAATTTTGTTTCTTGCAAAAGCACAATGTCAGGCTTTTCCCTTCTCTTACCTTCCTTTTGCTTGCACTCCCCGAACCTCTTACATTCCAGCTTATTATTCTCGTAGTCACCGATCATAGAATACCCCTAATCCATAGGCCACAACTCCTTACCTCGCACCCTTCCTCCTATCTCCTCTACCACTAAACTCTAAATCCCCTTCAATATCAAAAATTAATCTTTCAACCTCAGACCTTTTCTTCTTTTTCTTACTCTTTTTTTCCTCATTTTTCTCAGTAATCATTTTCGCTTCTCCTCTGCCAGCCCTTGCACCCATTTGATCCCTCTCATCAATGGGATCCACAGATAAAGGCTGGAAACCTCCTGTATCAGCATCAGCCCCTCCCTTACCATCATCCCCCACCATCTCACAGTGACTGTCCCCATAACCTTCCTTCTGTCTGAGTATCTCAAGGTCCGTGCAAATCAAACCCCAGATTCTATCTGCCACCTCATCCTTCCCTTCAATACTGCCCTCCCAAACTCTCCCACCCCTTCCCCCTCCATTCTTTCCTTTGGTGCACCTTCCAGATGGGAAGCGGGTACATCTGTTTCAGGCAAAACACACTGATTAGTAACCAAAATCGAATTGACAATGATACCTGGGTGGACAAGGAGAGCACAAAGATTGCTAGGAATAGGTTGTTGGCCAACTACGCTTGGTTCTGGTATCATTCCCCTACAAGGCGACTTCTGCAGAGTGGTCATGGTAAGGCAAACACCATTGTCTTGCCTACCTTCTTGAAAACCCAAACCCTATTCTAGCCTTCAAGGATTTCCAAAAGCACTTCCATCGAAGTTTAGGGTCACCACTCCACTGAGAAAATCTGGTTGTCTCAAGGTTATTTGATGAGGGTGAGGAAGAAGCAGAAAGGGGTGAACATCTCTATTGAGGTCATTGACTGAGAGTCCTTTGAACAGATCTGAATTGACAGTTCAGAGGTTGCAAAGGTAAGAAATGTCTGAAATTAACTCTTCAAGGGGCCTGAATTTATTGTCAAAGAAGCGTTTATTTCTTTCATCCCAAACTCCCCACATAACTGCATGTAGCACAGATTGCCAATAAACTTTACCCCTTTTACTTAAGCCTATGCTTTGCCACTGATTCAAGAAGTCCAGAATGAGCTCTGATATAACCCAGCTGTATCCTGCCATTCTCAAAAAATGAAGCCAAATGTTTTGGGTGAACTTACAGTGAAGGAGAATGTGATCTGTTGATTCACCTTCACTGAAACATAAAATGCAAATATGAGGAGAGAGAGACAGTCTTCCCAAATACTTCTTCTATGGTCCAGATAAATGGAGCTGTCAAAATAATGGAAGTTTAAAAGTTCTGGGTTGTAAGTTTTAAAACAAGGGGGAGTTCTGAATGAAATTATTTTTCAGTTTGTACTAGCCCTTCTGAACCCTTGTTTTGGTTTGTTTATTTTTTTTATCAGTCCTTGTTTTGGTTTGTTTGTTGTTAATTAATTTCTTTTTTTTTAACAAAAAAAGTGACCTCAACTATTATGACTGTCTCTATGTAAGAAGAGAGCAAAACTTGTGAGAGGGTCCCCACCGTTGATGAGGTTTTCAGTGACTGTAGCCTCAGTTCCATCTGAGGCTCTGGGTGATCGATCTGTGTTTCTTATAAATGGCAGCCAGATTAGCAGGCTCTGTGAAGCAGGGATCAATTGTTCCCTTCTTACTCTATTATTGATAATAATTCTTGTTTGGTGGCACAAAGACCCACTACTACTGGTCCATTGGTGGTGCCATGGTGGTCCAAGTAGAGAGCAGAAGGGTGGAGAAGGATGACAGTGCAGTGACAGACAATTTCTAGTGTTTGAATCCTCAGGAAATCATTGATGAATGGTGGAATCCTGTTTGGACATGACTAATCTGGACCCTAAGGAGAAAAAAGACATTGATGCATCTTTTGGTGAGAATGTGATGCCAACAAGAGTATATAGTACATACACAGTTTCCAGTGAGATTTGGCATAAAGGAGAGAGTAGTATGGTGGGAATTAAACTGAAGAATGAGGCTTTAATTCAATGGTTGCTGAGTCAAAGAAAGAAATGCACAGCTTGATGAAACCTTTGAGCTAGGCTAACAAGTTCTTACTGGTAAATTGGTGGATAAATCAGTGAAAGTGACCAAACCTTGGGGATTTTTTTTCTTGTTTGGGGGAGGGGGGTTGGAGGGGTGGAGAAGTTGCTCATTCAGTTCAGAAAATAAAGAGAGGAAGACTGGTGGCTGCAAAGGAGTTGTGAACTTATGATATAGGGTTAGGAATGCTTCCATGTTATCACCTCAGGCAATCAGGCCATATCCAAAGATGTCAAACCCTTAGAATTGGTGTCAGCTTTTGTTACACATTCTCAACTTCTATTTTCGTTTCCATCAGTTAGGTATTCCATTACTAGTGTTTTATATGTGCCAGGTAAATATTAGGTACCATTTATTTCTATTTGGTAGATGAGATAACTGGCTCCATTTGTTAGCACCACATGTTTTCTGTGCATTAGGCATCATCTATTTTATCAAAAAAAAAATCTTTTCTTTTTCTTTTCTTATTTATTACCAAAAGAATTTTATGAAGTATTCTTGTAAGGCTTCCTGGTGAAACCACCTCATACTTCATGAAAGTTGAAACTGATCTAATTATGACCTTTTAAATGTCTAGCCTTACCTGATTGGATGAGTGGTCCTAGCGTCTCTTGGTATCCTTGTTGTCCTTACTGGCAATGATAGTACCTCTTGGATCAAATGAAACAGCCAGAAACTCAAGAGGTTCGCCTTTGGAAGCATTCAGCAATAACCAAAGTGTCACTCCTTCCTGATGTAGCCAAGTATCCCAATTTTTAGCTGTTCTTGTTTCAGCATCCTGTATTAGAGTGACCTTAGTGCACTAGGCACCAGATATGGCACATAAAAGAGTTAATTCTGTTTCTTAACACTGGCGTCTACCCTACTATTACATATTATGTCTATTCTTTGGTAAAGACTACTACATGTTATGTCATGTATTAAGTTTTCAAATTTTTGCTTTTCTTGGACTGATGTATGAAGGTGCTGGTTGCTGATTTTGAATTATCTCTACGTTCCTGAATCAAGGACACAGACACACAGACTGTCTGTGGTTGGGAGGAAATGTCATGCTTGAGTACTCATGTCAAGAGGTCTTCTAGTTGTAACTGGAAAGATTGTTGGCATTTCTTTCCCTCCTACAGGGAAGCAAGTGTAATCTAAATGATAATTTCTGCAGGCTACTGCTTTTTTTGCAAAAGAATCTAGAAAATGCTAAACCCAGCATGCAAGTACTTGTTGCTGACCTGCAGTTCCCAAGGGACCAAGTAACAATAATTCAGGTGCATCTATTGTTAACTGACCTGATCATCTTTTTTAATTTCGTCTGTAAGCTACACAGGTAGGTGTTTATTTCCTTTTTTTATTTTTGGCTCTTGGCTAGTTAATTTCCATTGATCAGGTTACAGTTGCCCGTGTGTATAATTGGGATGTTCATCAGTGCAGACTCAAACAAACACCTACTGCTGTGAAAGACTCCTGAAGGTTATTATTTTACTAGAACAGGTAAAACTGGCTTTTCTGTTTTGTTCTGTTCGATAACTCATATTTTCTTTATTTTTGTCTTTATTTGGAGTAAACATTTATCTCTCTCTTCACAGAATTCATTAGTATATCCATAAAATGGGATCTCTTACTTTGTTTGGTCCAAAGTTATGCTGGATTGATATATACTGCAAACAAAAATCAGTTTTGATATATCAATTTGGGCCAGAAGTAGACTTGAACGTACTTTAGTATTGAATTTAATGATTGTGTGACCTGTAAATATTTGATTGAATCGAAGAGCTAATTAAGTATTTGATTTTCAATGAAGCTAGTACAAGTTGGACCAACTAGGAGAACTCCCTTTCTAAGTTTGAAATCTACTTTCAGTGGAGAGAATGGTGGGACCAGATGCAGTTTCAGCGTGAAAGCAATTTGTCTTCCCCATTGCAATTTGCACTCAATAAAGTGGCATTGTCAGCATCGTCGACATGGGATGATATCGATACCATTTCTATCAGAAGAATTGCAAATATTTGATTTCCTATGTATGAGTCATGGGATATTTTGTATTCAGTCACCTATTTCATGGCTGGGTCAACTGATTAAATCGAATAATCTTTAATTCTTTATTTACAAAGAAACAAAAAAACTGTATTCCCAACTCCCAAGCTGCAAGTTACTGCCTCACAGTTTTGTCTGTCTGCATTTGATGAGTTCCCCTAGTACAGAGGCCAACACTTGGGGGGAGGGTCCGTTTGGTTCACAGTTGGAATGGGAATTGGAATCAGAACCAAAATCTTTTGGAATCAGAATCGGAATCGTGAGTCTATTTGGTTCAGGCAGGAATGGGATTTCATTCCCGAAGGGCAGGGAATGATCATTCTCTTAAATGGAGAAATGCCATTCTAGCAGGAATGGGAATGGGATTCCGGTTCCATTCAACCAAACAGTTGGAATCGGAATAATCCATTACGGTTCAGATTCCAGACCCCTATTCCTGTGAATCAAGCAGGGCCTAAATGTTTTGCAATGCCAAGGGTCAGTTAATTGGAATCAGAATGATCTATTCTTCCTGTCTGTTTGGTTTAGGTGGGAATTGGAACTGGAATGAATAGATTTCCATTCCCAAAAGAGGGGGAGGGAATGATCATTTCTTTAAATCAGAGAATGCCGTTTCACCAGGAATAGGAATGGAATTTCATTCCGCCCAACCATACGATTGGAATTGAATTCCAATTCCATACCCCTATTTTCATGATCCAAAGGAATTCTAATTTGCTATTTCAACCCATGCAACGCTATTTAATAAATGTTTAAGAAGTTTTCTTCTTTTTCTCTTCTGTAACGCCCCAGTCCTCACCCCTCTCTTTCCCCTTTATACTCTTTTTTTATTTATTTTATGGGTTGGTTGATCTATCATCAAACAGTGGAGCGCTGATCTCACCTAATGTTCTTACGATCCAATTGACCGGCATTTGCTCCATGACGTTAAAGTTATAGACAGGCTTCAACAAAAATATATAAAAAAGAACAAAACAAGGGTTATAGATAGGCCCACCCATAACGAAATAGGCTGGGAACCACACCCACTATTCAAATCGCAGCCCCATGAATAATGTAATTTATATAAACAAAGTCAAAACCCTCGTCTCCAGACTCCGGTCGGTGGCATCGGCATCCCATTCCTATCCACCATGTAGGTCAAAGAAAGAATTGGCCGATATTCTGGGTTATATTTATATAGAGAATGAGTCAAAGGCGTTTGGCTGACGCCTGCTGTTTCTACTTTCTACTTTATACACTCCCTCACGGTGCCCTGGTAATAAAAAAACTTTCTATTTGTTGGTATTTATGTGGAGTGTTGTTAAACATTGATAATTGATGTAAAACTTTACTTCCGTCGAATTTTACATCGATAAAATTTTGATAAAAATGATGTAAATATTTATATCGATAATCATATTTCCGATTTACAATGGTTCATAGTTTTAAATTGATCATAGGTGTAATTTTATTTTTATATTGCAATCAAACGCATCTTAAGGCTTTGCTTGGGAACGATCCAAATAAAGTGTGAATACAAATATGCATAGTACAAATCAGTTCATATAAATGCAAAGATGGATTGATTTTGCATTGACAAACTTACCTTCTTCCCAAATAGACAATAAAACGAAATTAAAAAGGGGAAAATACGCTTATAACCTTATTCCATATACAACAGCACACACACACAATTGTGAATAGAAAGACAGATGCACGGTACCCAGGGCTGATGGTGTCGTCAATTGGATTATTTAACCATCTTGTCCTTTTGGGATTTGACCAGCCAAGCCCCCTATTACCTGTACATATCAAAATAAGTGTTGACTTTGACTTCTCATGTGCCATACCTCCTCCCCTCTCATGGGTTTGCTTTTCTTTTCTTTAAAATATTCAAATATTAAATTCCACTGGATACCCGTTGATTGTTGAAGTTGAAGAGAAGAGAACAACTTTTTTCTTTTTATTTTATTAATAGTTTGGGGTGTCACCGCAATTATCTCTTGCGCTTGATTTCGAGTGTATGTCTTTTCTTTCTAGAAGGGTTGATCTTTTCTTTCTCCCCCAGCAGATTACTTGCCAGAAACTTCAACTCAACCCAACCACTCAATTCAAAAGAGTCTAGACACAGTCAGGGGGATAAAGAGGACGTTGAATGCTGAAATCAATAAGTTAGCAACCTTTTAGATTTGTTAAGTTGATTCTAGACATTATTTGTGCCTTAATATCAGTTAACAATGTTAAATCAGAGATTCATTATTACTGCTACTACTACTACATCATGTCTGATGTCGATCAGGAAATGGATGGAATCATAAATCATGTTAAGTAAAGAACCCATATATAATTTTTCTTCTTTCTTTAATGTTTTAGTAAGCTCACTTATTAGGAGCCATGAAAGCGAAATGTGGTCCAATGAATCTTTCCATCTTCATCACCTTTATTTCTTCTTTCTCTTAGATGGATAATTCTGATGTAATTCCATTTTTTGCAATGAAACGATCTTGTGACCTCTGGCCCTCATGATTATGACATATTGTCGACACTTCAACTAAACCCATGTTCAGTGTTGTATGTTAGAAAAGCCTAATTTAACGTCTATTAAAGGGTGATAAAAAACAAGAAGAAGAAGAAAATGAGTGAATGGGGGAGGAGATGCAACCCAAGAGGGTATAGGGCCTCTGAGTGTTTTGTGTGTGTGTGTGTGTGTGAGAGAGAGAGAGAGAGGTGACTAATTATGAATTAGAAGAATTTGGCTTTTTTACAGTCCACTCCACTTCAGAATTGAGAAATTATTTTTCCAAATGTATTCATCCCCGGATCCCCTGCTATAAACAGCATCCCCTCTTGAATTGGAAATCTTTTCTCTTTGACACTGGCCCAAATTGTACGATCGAATTATGAATTCTGAGGTGAACTGAACTCAAATTACCCTTTAGAATTTTGATATGTTTATATGCATATAATAGATAGAAGAGTCTATTCAAATCAGGGATTAAGCAAATACAAATCTAGTTATATCCATTCATTGATGCTTTGATAATATAAATATTTCATTGCAGCTACCTAGCTAGTTTAGATGAGGAGCAGTGGTTAACCGTTATTTATATTTAATCAATGTAAATACAATTCATAGATTCATACCTCAGCTGTCTACTTTGTTAATGAATAGACCCGACTACCCTACTACCCTACCCTACCCTACCTTTGACATAATATTATTCCCTGGGAAACACTTGCTAGCTATGGCCACTTCAGTTGTGTTTGGTTGCAGCACATAAAAGGAAGACAAACCACAAAAGAGAATGAATGATTTCTTTCAAATTTGATATTCAACAGGAAAAACAAATCAATTTTCTAGAACCCCGATTCACCTTTTAGTAAAAAAATAATAAAAAAAAATCATTTATTTTCCATGATCATATCCTTGCAAAACCAAACAGAACTCTTATATATGTATCTATATAAAATCAGATCATATGCGCCTATGGTTTATCTCCTCGAAATCTCTGCCAACCAAACAATAGAGTCAACGTAGGTAACCAAACACATGGTGGGCATTCACGGGGTACAAGTGTCGTGGATCACTCACTCATTCACTCACTCATTCCCATTCATCTTCACATAATCACTTCACAGCAATTAATCTGTAACAGAAGAAACAGAAATAAAAAAGAAAAGAAGATTCTCTGCAATAAACAATTTACAAAAAAACAAATCAGTGTATCATAGGATGATGAATGATGTTCATTTCATCCCATTACATTATATACTTGTAACTTCCTTTGCATATGGCGATGACAGTGGCTTTCCATCACCATAATCTACTTATTATAAACCCTTTAAATGCTGGAGCGCCTGGAGGGGACCATGTCACTATTCACACTTCTCACACATACATTCAGCTGTTTCTTTTACAATAAATTAAAAACATCTCCTCATGGATTAGTTAAACGACCGTTTCCCTCTTTCCTTCGTTTTTTTCCTTCTCCTTCTTCAACCACGTTCACATGAACCAACAAACAAACAGGTGGTGTTCGATTCAGAATTTCGAGAGATTTGACCGGCCGGGGCGGCATGTGTTGTTTGCTCGAGGATCGAGGCATCCATCCATCAGACTCACACAATCCGGCCAAGGAGGAGAAGGTAGGTATCGGCCGATACGTAGCCGTAGCGGAGACTCGTGACCGTAGTCAAACAAAGCTAGGGTTTTGGGTCCGAGAAACCAAGCTGAAATAAATAAATAATTTTTTGTTTAATATAAAATTAAAATCAGAAGCAGAACAGAAGAAGTACCAACCCCATTTCCGTTTCGATTTAATAATGTCTCTTTTGTCTCTTTCGAAACCCCCAAACTTGTCCATGAAGCAACATAGTCAACACTTAATTCTAAATAATTTTATTTTATTTTTTAATTTTTAACTTGATTTCTTTTTTCTTTAAAGAAAAAAGAAAAAGCGCTATTATAAGAGAGGAGCACACTATTACTGCACACAAGATCTCGAGAGCGTGTATTACAAGCAAACGTAGAATATACCGAAACCGCGTTAAAGGGACACGTGCTTTGAAAGCTGGGACAGCTAGCATGGCCGTCCGATCGTACACGTGGAAGGAATGACGCGCTTTGGGGCATTTCGATGTGTGGATTGAGATGATTACACGTGTGCGATTCGGAGGGGCCGATTGGTCGGGCATCGAATTCTGAGACGACGTCGACCCGGGCCGTGTATGGTGGCGAGTTGGTTTCACGAAAAGGGTTTAAATAATTTGCCCCCTTTTTCTGACAATCCCGCTTTTGTCCCTAATCTTTCATTTCAGTGGGTCGACGAATCAAAACTCAAAGCCAAAAAGGCTCGTTTGTTTTGGAATTGGGCCTACCTATTGATTGGCCCATTTCTACTTTCACTGGACCTACTATTGATGGTTCATTAGGATTACGTGGATTGGTTGTGTGTCTGTTTGGACTCCAGAGAGAAACGAAAAGCCAGAACCGAGCGAAGCGGAGGGTGGATGACGCGGGAATCGTGTCAGCACACCATCTGCCTGTCAGACGAGAGACCATACGTGTATAAAACCTTTTTCACACGATCTGAGATAACCTGAAACCTGAACCTCCCTTACTACCGATCTCACCGTTTCTGTCTAATTAATTATGCCTTTCTCTTCGAAAATCTTTTTCACCGACTGGGGTACGGGGTATCCAACTATCCATTTCACACGTTTTCCTTCCTTTCCTACCTTATCTTTCCACGGTACCATTACATCATTTAAATTACTTAAATGCCCTCCGCATCACTGATAAAAAATCAGAAGGGTATTTTGCTTTCGGGGAGACAGTGCAATTGGATGATCTCGATCTCGACTCTCGACCAATATTTGTGGTGTGGCCAACTGCCATGCATGTTCCCTGGCCATGGGCCTCCCTACCGTATCCATATTATGCATGAATGGATATGGATATGATGAACCCAGGGAGAGGAATGTACGTCGCGAGCTACTTTAATAAAGTGAAATGTTTTTTTTTTTCTTTTTAATTTGGAGATGCAAGTTCCAACAAGGGGAGATAGATCCGACAACGCATAGCCCATGCTGTTGTTGACGTTAGCCGTAGCCGATAAAAAGTGCAGTCGCTTTATGTCACCGAGCACGCTCGGTAACGCAAAAGATTACTCGGAACAGGCAAGGGCATTTTTATATTGTGTCCCGAAAGTACGTTATCATCACTATCCCATAAATGGATTGGGGACACTTTGGTCATTCTCTAGTTAAAAAAATAAATAAATGCAGAAAATGAAAAATGAAAATCTTTAATATTAGGGTTGGAATTTAGAGGTGTAAATCGGGTCCTGCCTCGCCCAGCACGGTCCAGTACAATCGTATGGGCCGTGTTGGGTCTGGAGTTTTAGGTTCGTGGGCCAAACCAGCACAGCACGACCGAGCGAGTCGTTTCTCTCGCAGCCCGATACAATCGTGTGGGTCGCCGAGCGGGCCGGGCTGCCCATGGCCCACGTGCCAACATGACCCAGCTTAGCCCATATATATTATTTATATTTTTATATTTTTATATTTTTATATATAATATATAATATATTATATAAGTTATAATTATATAATAATATAGTATATAATATATTAATAAAATAAATAATTATTTTCAATTTTATTATATACTAATTTATTTAATTATTGTATATATTAAAATTTTAAAGTTTTTTTAATTTTCTAAATAAATAACTTTAACCCGATCCATAACCTCAGATTTGGCCTAAGATTTAGCCCAAGGCTAATCTGACCCACGACATGATAGAAGATACACGGACTTAAACCATCGGCCATGCCAAGCCGACACCCCAAATTATCCAGAGGTAAGCGCCGTGCCATGCGTACCGACCCGACATGACCCGTTTTATACATTAGGAGAATAGAGGAAAGTAAAGGAAATAAGGAATCACATGCACACAGACTCATTTTTCCAGCTTTACACCGTGATGTAACACACGTATAACCGGAACCAGTTGGGGAGCGTTCATACTTCATCTTCGAACCGATCCGGTTTAGTGGTTAAAAACCGTTCAAACCCCGCGTATGTATGAAAGCGTCGACCGGATTGTCGGACCGAGTGGACGCCACCTGGCTCCTGCATTCATTACCACCGGCCATTGGATGTTCCGTACGTACTGTTGACCGTTGATCGTCGGTCAATTATTTTTAGAGAACCTAGCCAACCTGTTCTCTTCTCCCTCGAACCTCTCTCTCCATGTTCACACTATAAAATCCAGGCACTCTTGTAGCTCTTTTCTCTCTCTTTTCCTATCTTACAGCGCAAGATAGAGAGCATAGACACAGAGAAGGACAGAGGGGCGAGAGAAATCAATTAACAGCAGAAGGGACAGCAGCAACCAAGCAACCGCAGAAAGAAATGAAAGATCTCTCGTTTTGATCGGTTGATGGAGAAGAAAGAGACAACAATGGAGACAGAGAATTCGATCGGAGCTACGACATTTTCCGATCAGATTCCAACCACTTTCTCTTTATCCAGCATCTTTGACATGTCCTGTGAAGGTGAAAAAGGCTCTTTAGGCTTCATGGATTTATTGGGCATCCAAGATTTCACTCCTTCTATATTCGATTTGCTACAGCAACCGTCGACGCTACTACCACCATCACCACCACCGCCACTACCACCGACGTCATCACTTCCGGAGTCGTCTGAGGTGTTGAATTTGCCAGCAACACCCAACTCTTCTTCGATTTCATCATCATCGACTGAAGCAGCAAATGATGAACAGACCAAAGCAGTGGAAGAGGAGGAGCAGGAGAAGACTAAGAAGCAGTAAGCTTTTTCTTTTCGTCCTTTTTTTTCCTTATATTTTCTGGGACACTGAATTGTAATCTAATTTTGCTTTTCTTTTTCAAGGAAATTGAAAATTACTGGATGCTTGATTTTGTAATCTATTGGATATCTGTTTCAAATATCAAATCTTTTGCATGTGGTTTCAGGCTGAAACCCAAAAAAAAGAACCAGAAACGGCACAGAGAACCGAGATTTGCTTTCATGACAAAGAGCGAGGTCGATCATCTGGAAGACGGGTACAGATGGAGAAAGTATGGACAAAAAGCTGTGAAAAATAGCCCTTTTCCAAGGTACTAACCTGCCCACCTTGTCCCATCTTTCTCTGGTAGTTCTGCCCATTTGCTTCCAGCCAGAGGAATTAGATCAGTACATGACATAGACGATAACGAATAGTCATTTTCTTAAGTGTTTGTTTATGTTTTTCTGGGTTTTGATCATTTGTCTATTTTCAGGAGCTACTATCGTTGCACCAGTGCCACATGCGGTGTGAAGAAGCGAGTAGAGAGATCATCAGATGATCCTTCCATTGTCGTGACAACGTACGAAGGCCAGCACACACATCCAAGCCCAGTAATGCCTCGTGGAAGCTCCACCGGAATCTCTTCGGATTCCGGCAGCTACGGTGCGGCCTTTGCCATGCCAATGCAATTGACGCAGTCTCACTTCCAACAACAGCAACAACAACAACAACCCCATTTCCACAACTTACCACCTTTGAATTTTAATTCTAATATTTCTTCGTCTCCTACTTTCGTACAAGAGAGACGATTTTGCACTTCAGCAGCTTCCTTCCTTAGAGATCATGGCCTTCTTCAAGATGTCGTTCCTTCGGATATGATGATAAAAAAGGAGTAGAAGAAATCCCCATTACTGGTATGTAGTCATCTTACTGACTTACAGAGATCACCCTCAGAGAATAACCCACGTCGATCGTCACATATATATACACAGTCCACTTACCGATACCTCTCCTTTTTTTCTGTTCTTGTCTATGTACCATTTTCTCTCTTGTTTTTGCACCATCACTGTGTTCCGATGGGAGTACTAGTTTCCTAATTGGGTTCTTTGTATTATTCTTGTATTTATGTAGAGAGATTATTCATATTTGGAACTCTAGGGTTTTGTGTTCTTCTTTCTTCTTTCCCTTCACTTGTCTCGCATATATCTTCGTTGTTTTGGTTGATGGAACGTGCATTAATTTCATTTCCAGTGTTGCAGCGAGGGTTTTAGTGTTTTCATGGGTTAGAGCCTTCTTCTCCATGGAGCAAGTTGGATACAACCTTTTCAGCTTTTTCTTTGAGTGGGAACCCTGATCAGGACCCACTTATAGGAAAGTGATGAGACATCTACAAAAATGACTTAGAAACTCGATCAGGTTTCTGATTCTAGGTGCCTGAGTTAAAGCCTAAAGATTGGATGATTATTGTGATTTGTGAAGAACTGGTGATGAGGTATCTAGATATGTATAGGGGGAGTTGCAGAATGGGAGAACAAGACACTGATACAAACTCACTTTTGATCGTGTTGAATATTTAATTTATGGCTCTGATTTCCTCTTCTGGGATCTCTTAACTACTCAATGGGTTTGGATCCATTGAATGAATAGTTATGAGATCATGGTGGAGGTATGGACTTGTTATTTTGTATTTGATGGAATGGATGGTTTCTGTACCTCTTGGGTTGAAAAAGCTATATTGTCCATGTGACATTGTCTTTGCCAGGAATGTTGGGCTTACTTAAATTAATGCCACGCTGCTCATGACTATACATGACATGTACGTAGCTAGCTAGCACAGATCGATCAATGCAGAGCTCCCATAATACTATTACAGCCTCTCTATCTGATGAATTTAGGGAGATCAAATAATACAAATTAAATATTTTCTTTCTCTTTCTCTTCTCCTGATGCGTTCATATGGTGTTTCTATAAATAATTAATTAATGATATATCTCTTCTGCATGTATAGATGTGAAAAAGAGAACAAAATATATTAGTCTATTAGATTAAAACAAAAAAATGTGTCAACCACAGACAATTTGGACGGATATCCATGTGATGTACTGCTTATGCATCTATGTGTATGTGCATTAATTGTTCACATACATCAGTCATGGGTAACAGCAACGTTAAACCTGTAGAGGGGTCTGACTCTACTATGGAATTTATTCAGATGTTCTGCAACCTGGGCTTCTGCATTTTTTCTGTTTACTACGTAATATGACCACAATCATGTTTTCTATTTACTGTTTGAATTAAGATCACGGAAGCGTGAACCATGGAGTGCATTCAGAACTCAGAAGGAAAGACTTATCGAGTACCACCATGGCTTTACCTTTTGAGTTTTGACCTACTCTGTGCATGGATCATGCAAATATTGAAACCTCGATTTGTGTCAATGTGTTTGCCTTGAAAACCCACGTCTACAATGATCTTCTCTATGTTTAGGTTGTGTCTAGCCACATAGCAGTAGAATTGAATTAATTGGGAGTGTAAATTAGGCTGTCAAATAATCAAATTCCTTTTGTTCTATTATTTGTTTTGTTAAACGAAGGGTGAAAATTAAATGAACCAGAATAGTTCCTCTTAAATTAGTCATCAATCATTGCATCTGAAAGAACCAGGAGTTGTATATTTATGATTTATGAACTTCAAATAACAAATAGGAGATGCATACTTAAAATAGGACTTAACTGGGCTCTATAGTATTTGATTTGGATCCTGAGTTTTATGATATTTAACTGATAACGTCTGTGCATTCTCACAACAGAAAGTATCAACAAGGTCGTCAGCTAGTACATCTTCTCAATATAGATGAGGAGGGCTTAATTCTCTAGCCTTCTTTTACAAAGGGAGAGATTAAAAAGAAAAAAAAAAAAAAAAACTCCCCATACTTGTTCTTCTCTTCTTTCTTTCCTTTCTTTTTTTTTTCTGAAGAACAAAAATTCTTTCTGATGAGGGCAGAATTGGCCCTACAGTGAAATTGCGACACATGGCACCTCGTGACAACTAGGCAAACACCCAAGCAACAATTTACCAAGTTGGACACCCGGGCACCGGTCTGGCCGACCTAGCACGGCCTGGCGCGGCCTACGCGACCCGGCCGGATCAGCCTGGCACATGATCCGACCTGACCGACCTAGCCGCCCATAAGACGCCCACCGATGAACCACAACGGCTTACCCCGCGAGCTCAGTAGCTCACCAAGGAGCTCAGTAACTCACCAAAGAGCTCACCAAGGAGCTAGGCAGCTCTCCAAGGAGCTCGCCACCAAGGAGCCAGGCACCTTGGCAAAGCTCGTCACAAGCAGCTCGGCATAGCTCCCCCGGGCAGCTCGCCACTTGTAGGGTAGCTCGATACAGAAGAGTAGTTTGGCGTATCGCAGGAAGATCTCCTGCCTGGCAACCTGGCCCAGACACCGACCCGCCAATTGACACAGCCGTTGACCTGACAACATAGCCTAGACACTGACCCGCCGACTGACACAGGCGCCGACCTGACAACCTGGCCTAGGCACCGACCTGGCCGCCTGACACAAGCGCCAACCTGACAACCTCGAGGAGTTCACCATCGTACCCCGGTTCTAACGGGATATGATGAGTCTTACCGTTTGAAGGCTTTTCACCCACCTAACCCGCGAGGACACCACTATATAAGGACTCCAACCCCCAAAGCCAAGAGGGGAAAAAAAAAGGATGGTAACCCTTGCTCTCTAGCTCTCTCATTTCTCTCCAAGCTCTCTGTAATCAGAATGCTAACTTAGGCATCGGAGAGTCCCCGCCGAGAAAATACCCCTAGGTCCTCTGATTCAGTTCTCGTAGGTCCCTCACCTCCCGCCGCCTACAAAGGAGAGGAAGTCACCTCATGCAGAGGGCAGTCGGGTTGCGCTGCACCAGGGAGCTCCACCATCCTCTGAGTTGCAGGCCGCTTAGGAGCAGGTCAAATGACGAGTCCACCAGGGAGCTCGCCACCAGGCAGTTCGCCACCAGGGAATTCACCATCAGGCAGTTCGCCACCAAGTAGCTCTCCACCAGGGAGCTCGCCACCAGACAGTTCTCCACCAGGGAGTTCGTCACCAAGCAGCTCGTCACCAAGTAGCTCTCCACCAGGGAACTCGCCACCAGGGAGTTCGCCACCAAGCAGCTCATCACCAAGGCACGTCACCAACGGGTCAAATAACGAGGTACTTAGCCAAAAAAAATTTATACATCACAAAAAAATTGATACGTGACTAGGAACGGTTACATCACTTTTATATAGAGATTGAAAAATAAAAGAAGAAAAAGAGAAGAAATTGTTTCACATTAATTTGTAACTTATGAGATTTAATTATGAATATGGGAATTAAATAAGAAAGTGTGGGAATTGGAGAGTACTCAAAAATTAAGAAATACATGAATGTGACTCTTGGAGTCCTAATGAGAGTTAATATTGGAATTGATGCTTTGTTTTAGCTATCAAGAAACTATGCCTACAATATAAATAAGGTAATGTCATCCCTTAATTAACTCAAGTTTTCTAAAGAGTTCTCTAAAAGATTCAAGTTTTCTCTCCGTATATTTTTGTAGTCTTGTATTTATCTCCGAGTTCAGTCTATTGTGCCTCGGCCCACTTACTTTCGCTGCCCCAACAGAAATAATTTATACAAACCCCCTAATAATGTCAACAAGGATCCAAATTTTGTTCATAATTTGCGTTAGGATGTATACGCTTAAAATAAAAAAGAGTTAAAAGTGAATACAATCTCTGGTCAATCCTCTTCTTTGAGTTAAAAGAAAAATGGTTGAAGGGTTGAAGGGTTGAAGGGAAGTTGTAACGTAAATTTGAGCACTTAGTCGTACATGAACCATCAAACTATCAAAGAGATAAAACCTGATAAATTAAAGGGAAGTTTTAATTATTGCATTTTCCAGAAGTCAAAGTCGTAGAGCCCATTTGTTGGAATGCAAAAAATATGTAATTATCTGCGATATCCTGATGATTTTGAGCTTTCGTTCAATCTCTTTCTAAAATTTAAAAAAACACAAACAGTTGTCCCAAGCAATCCCAAATAGCAGTCTTTGTTGGGGTCACAGGAGTCAGGTTGGATCTTGGGAACCTGCGAATGCGATATTATAAATAAAGTAATCGACTAAATGTATGATATGGACCCTCTATATCACAGTTCACAGACAGAGTCGAATACTGCCATGAAACCATGATAATATTCCTACTTCAAATGGTGGCCCATCCTGCCTGGAAATAACACTGTTGAGTTTTCAACAAATCTCTCATGCATATAATCATCCGATCAGTGTCTCAGATTTCTGATTGATATATGTATAGTTCAGGCAGTAAAAACAAACTTCTGTCCAAACTCCACACAGAGGACTACTAGCTAGGGGAAACTGGGAAAGCAGTAGTCAGGGTGAGTTCTTGGCTTGACGGACATCCGGCCGGCCGGTCTCAGACTCAGGACAAACACGGTCTATCTGAAACAGACAATCAAAATATGAAAGATTAAAAGAAGTCAAGGAGACTCGGACTCTAGTGGGGAGTTCTTCATATATTGCTTCATCGATCAGGCAAAGGGTCGTCCAGATTCGATCCTTTGCTGAAATGAATACATGTTGTCGCTTTGGTAGGCGGCCTTCCGGTATGGCCATGTCTGAAGAAGCCCAGATATCTCTGAGCTCTAAAGCCTGCCGTACCGTGCACTGGACAGTCTGGACTTGAGCTTAGAGAAATGGTTATGGTTCTTCAGTTTTGACCATTTCAATGCAATTTACGGCTTACCCCATGTACCCAAGTTCCAGCCAGTTAATTAGAAACCGGCAAAGCAGAACTATGCTTTGGAAACTGGAGCCGGCATGACCCAATGTGGTTTGACCGATTCAACTGTCCTATCAGCACAAAAAACAAGCAGCAAATCCTTCATGGTTTAATTTCAACTTTCAACCATGTTTCAGTGGATATTTTTTCTTTTTTAATATTTAGAATCTGGAAGAAGGTTGAACCGGACGGTTGGTCATGTCCTCCGGGTTTCAAAACATTGAGTTGAGCACAACCCAGATGAGAAAAACATAAAAGTGAGAGGGAGATGAAGGAAGACTGGAAGAGAAATAACATTATCTGGGAGTTTCAAAGAACAGAAATCATTGAATGTTATATATCTTCACCCAGCTGCAGCAACAAGGATCACTGGGTCGAAATTGGATGCACAACCCCTGGAGACCTTTTGTCCACCCACTATGCTCCACTTGTAATATTCCTGGTTTCTCCAGGTCTGATCTGCAGAAGAATTCATGTTGAGATTTCTTTTCTTTTCTTTTCCTATTTTTAGTTGTGCCAATAACAAAATCATTTAGAGCTTTCAACCGTGTGAATGTGATCAAGTTGAGATTAGGTGGCTCAGTGACAAGTGACAACACAGGGTGTAATGGAAAGTTGAAAATAATGTATGGAATTGTTTCAGAGTAAATTATGGGCACTAATTCATTTGATTCTAGACAAGAGTGATACGGTTACATGGATACATTGGATCTTCTTTTCATACGGAATCCATTATAGAGATCTCTTGCTCAAATGACTTTTATCTGGGCATCTTTCTCTTGTCCTCGGGTAACTTCTAATTATTAGAGAAGCATCTTGTGGAGATCAAAGACTACAATTATAATATTAGCTATGACTAGCTATACCTCCATCTTAGGTCTTTTCTTTAACACTGTTGCAGAAAGCTCAGTGCTAAGCTCAGTGCTCTCTCTCTCTCTCTCTCTCTCTCTCTCTCTTAGATGAAGCCATAGATAGCTCTTACAGTAACATTAATTAATTAAAATAGAAAATCATGATCCACCAAAGAGATTGCATATACAATGAATCAGCATGATCTAAATATTCATATTAAATTAGTGGGTTGCAGTAATCCAATTAGGTAGAATCTTTACCTAAATAATCTCTTAGGGCTGAGGGCCTGAGAGGCTGGGTGCTTTTAATAGTGATTTCTGATTCTCTGTCAAAGTTGTGAATCATATGGGTAAAGGTGGTTTTCCTTTTTAATATTGCTCTTTCTCTTAGTATTATTAGAGCTTCTAGAAGAGATTTAATTTCTCCTTCATCATTATCATCTAAGCCTCGTTTCATTTATAAAGAGCTTTATTTATTTATTGGTAAAGATAAAGAGCTCTAATTAAAAAAAAAAAAAAAAAAAACTTCCTCCAGTCCAAATACAAAATTATTAAAGCCCACAATCATAACATTGAGCCAGTTCAATGGTGAGCCCTAATGAGACTTCCTTTTTCTAAATATAGTAAATGTGGTAAAGCTAAAGAGCCCTAGAAGGCCCTTTTACCTATTTTTTCTACCCCTAGACCCACAATAGTTGTGGGGTAAAATCTTTGATATTGGATGCTGCAAAGGTAGGACTAACCCAAGCCCACCTTACCCAATTCTAACTTTCTTTGGGCTTGGGTTCAAATTTTTCAGCTTTGGGCTGGGCCTGAACCTGAAAGCTTGGGTCTACCAAGTTCTTGGACAATGCTTGGGTTAAGATTTCAGCTGGCCCAAGCCCGACCTAAACTTGCATACTAAAAAATAATAAATCACAAAAATACCATGAGCCTTAAAACCACATATCTGGAATAAATATTTATTATGCCATATCCACATCAGGGGTCATTGCTTGGTCTAATGTTAAAATCTTGGGCTCACAAGCATGAGAATGCAGGTTTAATTGGAGTCTTAAAGCAACCATTTCATTTAGGTGTTTTTTCAATAATTGGTCAGGGGGTTGGTCTAAGGCCTGCCTATTCCCTGAAATGGGTTAAAACCCCCAAACGGGTCTTATTTGGCATATCAATGACCTACCAATACAATATATATCGACTGGTACAAACTGATAAGTTGTAAAATTTTGATCCTTGATTCAATCTACCCTTCTCAAGACCCTAAATAATTTGAAAACAACATTTGATAATGCTTTTAGCTACCTATATAACAAGATAATTTGGTTAAGGACTGGCTAATAAAGAAAAAGGTTGGGAGAAAGATAAATGGATGCAATGCAACCAAGTTTAAAGATCAAACAATTCAACCAAAGGTATGTTTATTGAAGTCTGGAGGCTGGAACCATGTTCTTTTGAAGAAAAAGAAGGCAAGTATTCTCTCTGACTTGAGTGGGGCCAACTGATCAGTTTGGAGCATATTATTCTACCTAACGCTTTCCACAACTATAAAATCCCTAAAATTATACCTATTGGAGTAATTATCAGCTTTACAATTTTGAATTCTTGATAAATCCCAAGGTGCAAACTAATTGTTATAAATGTTATAAATGCATCAGGTTGGTTTTTGAAAATGTTATAAGTGCAAAATTTTAAACACCATAATTTTGCGCTCAAATGTCCGATTATGAAGATTTTTTTGGGTAACTTTTCATGATTTATGTGTTTTCACGGTGCCTTATCCCACTATTTTTTTTTCTAAAAAATGCCTTTTTTTTACTTCAAATCTTAATTTTTTATATAAATATTGAAACTAATTAAAATAACAAATATATTATAGAATAGTATAATTATAAATTTTGAATATATTATAATCTAATATATAATTTATAATATATTATATTATATAAGACATCATCATGGGTCGGTCCAGAGAATTCCCCAAATCAATTAATGACTCCCTTTCTGAACTTCTTTCCTTAGAGCTCGGCTTTGGTCCGATCAAAGTCATTCGAGCAGTTTTTACTGTCTTGCATTGAGAATACCTCTGTACTTGTTTACTTTATTTCGTGGGGAGATATTCTCAAATGTAAAGTTGCAAAACGTGTGGGTACAGATTTGGCTAACCGATCTCCTTAAGGGATGAATCTAATTAATCCCCACTTGAACCCTTGATGAATTGGTTTATTAATTTATTTAATTTATAACCTTCACTGAAATCTGCAAAGCGTGTGTTTCCCTCCGGCCGTGAGCGTGTAAACCTTAACCTTTTTTTTGTTCTCTGACAATACAGTGAACTGATATCAATTCAGAACCCATGAAACAAGGCGCATGGTAAGGGTACACTGATGCAGTGCAATCTGGACCATACGTTCATGACTGATCATCTACTGGGTATGGATTTTATAGGTTGGGTTGGATCGGTTTGAGTCATTTTTTCAACTGACTTTATTAATTAAAATCGATTCAAACATAAAGGGTCAATTTATATATATATTAAGCTAAAATATATATATCTAAATGTCTCTTTATATTTAAGTTCAAAATATATATTTAAATCGATTAATTTTTGTGCAAAATTGATTTTTTTTTTGTCAATGTATACTTAAATTTATACAAAATTAAATTAAATATTGTACCATTATATTATATTTGTATTGATTTTGCGTTCTTAATTTTTATCATAAATTACCATTTTTTTCAAAGTTCAAACAAAACAAAAATAAAATATATAGGGACTATACATAAAAATCTAAACCAAACTGAATTATCTCATGCAAATCGAAACCGACAAATGGTTTTGAAAAACCGATCAACTCGAGTTAGATCGTGCCGGTTTTGTCAATTTGACATTGAGTTGAATGCTTCAACAATGGATTCAACAATGGAGTAAGAGACAACAAATCCCCCTCAATATGAAAAACAGTAATCTCTCTTTCAAGTCACAGTGAGAGACAATGGTAGGTAATGTTATCTCTCTTTCAAGTCACAGTGAGAGACAAGAAAAAACTGCCCGGCCCGAGCTCCAGCTGAACGAGGAGAGCAAGTACAAACACGAAGAAGCACATGGCGTTAGGTCTACAGTTTACACTTTACACAACGTACCCATCATGAATTTGACCACTTCTAATGTAAGGCTTGACTATGTCTTTTATTAACCACACACGACACACCATGTATTATAGTACAGAGTACAGAGCTAGAGACCTCTCAACGATCGATCCCAGGAGTCTTCTTATTCCTTCCTTGTGCTATCTATCCATATATATAAAGGAGTGAGAGAAGAACACTTTCAGAGCTCGAGCTCAACAAGGTGTTCTAATTAATTAAGATGGTGACCCGCCACCTAGCTTTCACGCTTCTCATGCTTAAGCTTGCCGTCATTGCGTTATCAAGCACGCGGCCGAATCCTTTGACCAAGGCATGCCTCGGCGGTGGTGATGGCTCTCTGCCGGCCGACGCCTACCAAACCACCTGCCCCCAAGCCGAAGCTATCATCTTCTCGTGGGTGGCGGAGGCGGTGGCCGACGACCCAAGGATGGCCGCATCTCTCCTGCGTCTCCATTTCCACGATTGTTTCGTTAACGTACGTGAGTCATCGAATTAGTTTTTAGTTTTAGCCATTCTTAACTTATTATAACACTAGACAATGTGGGTGGTGACTGGTGATCGAGGTCGAGGATTAAATGTTTGTTTGTTTGTTTGTTTGTAGGGATGCGACGGCTCGGTGTTGTTAGATGACACAGAATCCATGGTGGGTGAGAAAACAGCTGCACCCAACTTGAACTCGCTGAGGGGTTTCCAAGTGATCGATGCCATAAAATCCGACCTCGAAGCGGTGTGCCCTGAGACTGTATCGTGTGCTGATATCCTCGCCGTCGCGGCACGAGACGCCGTCGTTCTGGTACGTAATGTTGAATTGATATCGATCGATCATCAGTTTCCTTTAATTTCCTGCTGCAGCCAGGAACTTACGTAACGTCGTCGGAGATTACAGTCAGGTGGACCTGGATGGGAAGCTCAGACGGGGAGGAGGGACAGCTTGAGTGCCAGCAAGTCAGCAGCAAACAATAACATCCCTGGCCCCAATTCCGACGTGACAACACTCGTAACCAAATTCAACAACGTCGGCCTCTCCCTCAGAGACATGGTCGCCCTCTCGGGAGCGCACACCATCGGAAAGGCTCGATGCTCCACCTTCAGCTCGCGCCTCAAGGGCAGCGGTGGACCTACAGGTGCTAACTCCGGTGACGCAGGGGTGGACTTAGACTTCCTTTCATCACTGCAGCAGCTCTGCTCCGGATCTGATAACACAACATTGGCAATGCTGGACTTGGCAACACCGGCAACCTTCGACAACCAGTACTACGTCAACCTTCTCTCAGGTGACGGACTGCTTGCATCTGACCATGCTCTAGTTGCCGGAGGAGAAAGTGGGACACGCGACATCGTTCAGTCCTACGCAGACGATCCGGTAGCCTTCTTTGAGGATTTCGAGGTGGCCATGCTGAAGATGGGGAGCTTGAAACCGCTTACAGGAGAGAGCGGCCAAATTCGTAGGAATTGCAGGAGTGTTAATTGATATTAATATCGAATTAAAAGTTAAAAACAGCAGCATTAATATATAGCATTAATGGCATGCGCTCAGCTAGCTTAGCGTTTGAAGTGGTGTTCTACTTCTAGGCTGCTTCTAGCTCTAAAGGAAATCTGATTTCCAGTAGTATGTATGTAATATGCATGTTGTAGGCTTCAAAGTTGTGTGTTGCGTTTGTTTCTTACTTGTTGTTGATGTGGGTTTTATTAATCTAATTAATTAATTAATTAATATATATATATATATATATATATGAGGGTCTTCTGTTTTTTTTTTTTTTTTTTTGATTCATTAACTTTGCTTCAGCACATACTGATTTTTGGCACATATAGGCCCACGTTTGGACTGGAGGAATTGAAATATAGAAAAACAGCACTGATTTTTTAGCCACATTGAGAACATCTACATGTTACCACTCATGGGGAGAATCGTTTTCATCATTGGTCATATTATCTAATGTTCAAGATGATTTCACATCATTGCACTGCTGAAAGTAACTAGCTGTTTTCTCAAAAAACATCAAGTTTGATGTTGCTTCAGACCACACTTTCCCAATTTTCAAGGTATGGTCTGAAGCAACGTTAACCATACTAAATAAGAGGCCGTTTATATGGCACCACTTTCTCAGAAAACGGCACCAACGCCAAACACCCACATCTCTTCTCAGAAAATGGCTCAAGCTTAGGACTGCTGTTATTTGAGGGTTGAAATTTAAATTTCCATTATTATTTGAGGAGTCAAGTTCAAGTTCAACTTTCACCAAATTCAAAACCAATTAAAGCTTTTCCAATACATCAAGCTAGCAAGCATAGGCTTAGTTTTCCTGACACTTATATTTGGTATTGGAGTTTCCCATATTTTAATTTTGGGTAAAATATCAAAACCTCTTCTAATGTTTCTGACAATCATAAAAACCTCCCCTGTAATTTTAAAAATCTTAGAATTACCCCCCTTACTAGTTAGATCTAATTTAGAGGGGAGGTAATTCCAACCTCCCTTCGTCAATGGCGCCGAAGGAGAGAAAGACCTAGATCTGATAAGCGGTGCGGGCAAGTATTCGAGGTCGCAGATGTACAAGCACAATTTCTAGGCTATCAATGCCAATCTTAAGAATGGTGCCATCTTTCTCCGATCCCAAACCGCCGGCAGAACCGAAGACAGCCGAGAAGCCACCAAATCTACCAAGCCCAGGGGAGCATTACTCTTGGGATGGTGTTGGTTCTTCTCGTTGGGAGGTTTAAGGGGGAAAAGAGTTGCTTCAGCTGTTACTGGACCCTTCGAGATCAATGGTGTTCCCCTAAGGCGTGTGAACCAATCTTATGTGATTGCAACCTCCACCAAGGTTGACATTTCCGGGCTAAATGTTGAAAATTTTGATGACAACTGCTTTACAAAGTAAGATGCATGAAAAAAAGAAGAAAAAGAGGGAGTAGTGCGAGTTATTTGAATAAGAGAAGAGAGGAAAAGAAGGCAATCCCACAGTAAAAGAAAAGATAATCAGAAGTATATATGTTGGTGTAATACAAGCTGTTGAGGGTGTTGGCAGCTAGGTTTTTAAGGCGGGCATGAAACCCCATGAGCTTGTGTTCTAAGGAAACGTTTAAGACTTCTTCTTTATCACCTTCATATTTTTGTTTGTTGAGCATTAGCTTTTTTTTTCTTTTGAAGAATTGGGCATTAGCCATTTAGGAATCAGACATTTCTTCTAGTTTTAATACCCAATGCAAAAAAAAAAAAAAAAGAATTGAAAAATAATAAAGTAACTTTACCTGATAAACTTCTTAGATGGCATTCGAAATTTAGAAGGGGGAATATGGCATTTTAAATTATGTCCAAAGATACCCTAATGAATAGAAAGGGCAATTTCATAATTTCCATGTCTTCATTACTGGGGTAATGACAGAAGAGAGATGGTTACAATTTTTTTCAAAAGCACAAAGGGAGGTTTTTGTTAAAGTAAAACTTCAGGGGAGGTTTTTGTGATTGTCATAAACTTCTGGGAAGGATTTTATATTTTACCCTTTAATTTTTCCACCTTATTCATGCGTATTGCATATCCAAAGTGTTATATATATATATATATATATATATATATATATATATATATATATATATATATATATATATATATCTTAAAATTGCGCTTTTCTAAAACCCTTTATGTTCATGATGATTTGAACCTTGGATGTGTATAAAGCCCTTTAGAATTTTCTCACCAACATGATTTCAATTTCTACCATTTCAAAGCTAAAATCTTTAGTCAGGTTTCAATTTGGATTATTATCAAAAACTCTCCCTTAGATGATAAACGTCACTTGCAAGATTACCACAATGCCTTTCTGTCCGTCTCTACCCTCTAAAGAAAAATACCTTAAGGGGGTGTTCTATAGTGTGGATGAGAAATTAGTGGTCGTGGATTAGTCCACACCACACTCTGTGACAAAGACCAATCCACACCACACCACAGTCTATAATTGTTCTGAACTATGGATAGATTGTATGGATTGGACCAGTCCACACCCACAGTGATGTTTTATAGGTGTGGTGTGGGCTAGCTTTTGATTCCATGTATCTCATATACATTTATAGGATATCTACGCAGTTGATCATAAATGTCTAATTTTTGCATTTTATATGGTAAATAAATTGAAAAAAAAAAGGCATTAATATGTAGACAAAAACTACATTTTTAAATAATTAAAAAAATATTATTTTATTAATAAAAATATTAAAAAATAATATTTAAATAATGAAAAAAGAGTTGAGAAGTAGAACCGTCAGACTTGTGTTGGAATTAATATTAAAAAATATTACTTTATTGATAAAATATTAAAATTTTAAAATTTAAAAATTATTAAAAGACTAAATAAAATGAGGGTAATTAGACCAATGTAACGCATGTACGTTACACTGAAACCTTCGCACAAACTATCCATGCCATAGTGTGGACCATCCATGAGAAAATATTATAGATGATAAATTGGGGTGTGGCTCGTCCTTGTCTACGCTATTTTGTGGATAGGGACCGTCTACACATAACAAAACACCACATCTTGCCATGGACAGGACCAAAACGGTCCTTTACACACTACTGAATGCCACCTAAGTCGGCATTGTTCATTCATACAACCAACTCCATTTCATAGTTATCTCACTCAGAAACTTACAGATGCCCTCTCCCAAAGTTGCTTTTGCCAAAATCCTAAGGCTAAGTTTGGGAGTGCTTAAAATAAGTGTTTATACGAAGAAGCCCAAAATTTGGGCTTATTTTTAAGTGTTTATTTCCTTTGTGGCCTATCTTGGCCCACCATATCATTTTTAAAATACCTTTACTACCCTTACCCTTGTTTAAAATAAGTGCTTTTCACCCAATGCTTATAGGCCCTTTTGATTTCACTTAGAATAAGAACTTCTTTTTATAAGCACTTCTTTTAATTGTTGGGACCACACATTAAATGGTAATTAAGTGCTTGTGCATGTTTGGTAAAATGGTCAGCTATAAGTGCTTTTCTTTTAAATAAGCACTTAAACAAAAAGTGACTTGGGAGTAGCTTTTTTTCAGCACTTCTTGGAGAAGTGCTTATTCGAATAATATGGGATGATTCAGTCCCTATAATTTTTGTAATCCCCATTATACCCCCAGAGGGTTTTCTTCCCTCATCCTTCCATTCGAACATAAGGAGACATAGGGGCAACACACCAAACATCTTGGTGACCAACAACCACCGACAGTGAGGAAAACGATTAACGATCAAGTCATTTTTCTATTTTCCACCGTTTTATGCATTTTTATTTTGATTTGAACCGGTTTTGTGAACTTTTTTAACACCTAAAACTTCTTTTCTTTTTGTGTTCTCAAATCTGTTTGGGGGTGTGTTTAACAGCAACAACACACCGTCCAAACGCTGATGAATGAAGGTTAGTTTGCCCAAACGAACACCCTCCATGTTTGATGTTGTGTTTTGGTTTTTTTTTGGATGAATATTTGGTCGAAATCGATTTTTTTTTCAGATTTTCATAGATGAAATCCGAAATATTTATGTTGGGTTTATTGTGCATTGTCTGTGTGGAATTTTTTTTGGCATTTTTTGTTGAAGATCATGCAAAAAATATGCTGAAGTATGTGTTTATAAAATTTTTCTTGATTTGTTTATGAAATATATATAGGCGACGCAACACAACCATTTATACTTTTTATATTTTTTTGTAGTTTGTAGTCACGCCCTACGAGATCAACATGTTGATCTTCACCTTGTAATATGGAAAAAGATTAATTTGCCAAAGTGTACTTTAAGGTGAGATCTAGTGTTGCAATTGATTCGGATTCAGATTTAAGTTAACAACCAAATCTAGGATAATTAGATCAGATGTCGAATACAGTATTGGACTTTTGGAGCCTATTGGCAACTCTAATGAGAACTACCACCACAACATTCTGGGACATTTTTGCCTTAGGCTCAGTTTGGAAGGAGTACAAATGCATAATTCTATTTATATAAGGTTAACTTTGTTAGTCTCAGTTCGGAAGGAATATAAGTGCAAAACCATCTAATTTGTATTATTTTATATCTGTGTACCGTACATATTTGTATTTATACTCCTTCCAAACTGGGCCTTAATAAAAAAATAATAAATGACCCAGATTGATCAAGATATTGGACTTGTAGAAGGTAATTTTGTTATATACGAAACATTCTGCTAATGGGGGCTTCTAGAGGGCTTTTCGAAAAGCCAAGATAAGTTTAACAGAATACAATAAAATTGGATATAAAAACCAAAAAATTGGATATATAAACAAAATGCATTAAAATGGTCAGATGGATCGAATTGACAAAAGGGAGAACTGGTTCACATTAAATAACAGTTGTATTTTATTCATATAATTTTAATTTTCTTGAACGACCAGATTCTGAAATTAAGCGTGAGGAAAGACGCAGATTTCATGAAATAGCAGTGCGGAAAATTGTAAAAGCAAGGGGTAGTGTGCCCCCAAAACCCCAAATATCCATGCATTAAGCAAAAGAGCATTTGAGCTGCAAATCTGCAAACTGCAATGCATTTCTCATATCTCAACTGCAATAATACGCACGCTACGTGAGAGTTCGGTTCGGTTCTGGTCAAAACCCCCCATACTTTTATTTTTTACTATTACCCATTTTATTTAAGTGATATATATATATATATATATATGGCACAGGGAAAAAGAGACTAATATTAAATGACGTTGATTTTTTTTTTCTTTCTCTATTTTCATTCGTTTGAGCAGACGAATGACCGAGACAAATGAACCTCCTCAAGGGGGTTGATGGCTCAAGAAAGTAAAATATTGCCGTTACACATTCCATTTTACCCCACTTAGTTGCCAAGCCTGCCTTGGATCAAGACTGGTTGACCACAAATCGGTTCTGGGGTAATACTTCCTCTGCCAGTATGCTGCCTGAGATGCGCCTTATTTTCCCCTTCAAGTTCCTGCTGATAAACAATAATTCCACCACAATTAGAACAAGGAGAAGAACATAATATTATTAATCAGTGCACAATCTTGTAATTGTAATTTTATACATAATCACATAAAGCAGATGTGAGCGAGAAACGCCTAGTAATTAATGACTATTGGGTCCAACCAAATGAATATTTTAACCACTGAAAATGTCAATTTTATTTTGAACTGAAATGGACAATTTTCCCAGGAGTTGCGAGGGCCATCCAAAGCCTTGACCCACTAGTGATTCCATGCAGACAACCATCATTGATGAATAAGAACTGAATGTAGTTAAAATTTTTTATCATGCACCAATCAGCTGGACATCAAAGACAATGTCAAAACATCCCCTGAATATACCTCATTTTTCATTAGAATCCTCAAACCGTATATTGTGACTTTATCCCTTACACTAACTTCTGTGAGTAAATTTTATAGCCAGAAGAGGGAGACAGTAAAAAAACCTGCTGGCTTGCTCTTCCACATCCAATCCTGCACAGACCGTACCCCCTGCAATAGTTGCGTAAGAGTAACTTCAATAACACTGAGATAAAGATTTGGAGAGGTTATCAATGGATTAACACTATATACCTGTTGGAAAGAAGCAGGATCAATGACTGACCCAGCTGCTGCTGGAAGCTGTCCATAACCAGCAAGTTCCTGCAGAGATGCAGTATCCAACTGATGAAAATTGCCTTGAAATTGGATTTGATTCCCAAAAGAATAGCATCAATGGTAGTCGCAGGATTGTTATTAACATTGTTTCTCATGTGCTGTAGAACCATAGACTGTTCTATAATTTCAGTCAAAGCAACCATTTGACTATCAGTTTTTCCAACAACGTTCTCCAATCTGGCAAGTAATAATCATGCAGCACATGATTAATGACCAACAACTTCCCTCCTGTAAGCACAAGCCTAGAAATCTGGAATGAATTAGGACATTTTGCCAGAATGTGACTGCTGAAGCATCAACACATCCAGACTCGTATTACAGCCATCCAAGAAAACGCAAGGTGCAATTTTGGGAAATTCTGATTAGTACCCTGTACTTTGGGCCTAGTGCCACTTTGGTCCCCAAACTTTAAAATGTGACAATTCAATACCCAAACTTTCAAAACGTGCCAATCCAGTACCTGTCATTAACCAGCCGTTAAGTGGCATTGAAAAGACACAAATGCCCCTCAAGTGTCATTTGATTATCTTTATTAACCATCCAAACATTAACAAAAAATGAACAGTCCCAAATCCTTTTCTATTCAAAGAAAGTTGGGGTCATGACTCAGTGGGCATTCTGGTTACCCCAACTTTCTTGAATAGAAGAGGCAAGGATTTGGGACTGTTCATTTTTTATCAAAGTTCAGATGGTTAATAAAGAAAATTATATGACACTTGAAGGGCATTTGTGTCTTTTCAAATGACACTTAATGGCTGGTTAATGACTGACTAACAGTAGGTACTAAATTGGTATGTTTTGAAAGTTTGGGAAATTTTCTGATTAGTACCCTGTACTTTGGGCCTAGTGCCACTTTGGTCCCCAAACTTTAAAATGTGACAATTCAGTACCCAAACTTTCAAAACGTGCCAATCCAGTACCTGTCATTAACCAGCCGTTAAGTGGCATTGAAAAGACACAAATGCCCCTCAAGTGCCATTTAATTTTCTTTATTAACCATCCAAACATTAACAAAAAATGAACAGTCCCAAATCCTTTTCTATTCAAAGAAAGTTGGGGTCATGACTCAGTGGGCATTCTGGTTACCCCAACTTTCTTGAATAGAAGAGGCAAGGATTTGGGGCTGTTAATTTTTTATCAAAGTTCAGATGGTTAATAAAGAAAATTAGATGGCACTCGAAGGGCATTTGTGTCTTTTCAAATGACACTTAACGGCTGGTTAACGACTGACTAACAGTAGGTACTAAATTGGTACATTTTGAAAGTTTGGGTATTAAATTGTTGTGTTTTAAAGTTTGGGGACCAATGTGGCACTAGGCCCAAAGTACAGGGACTAATAATCAGGAATTTTCCCTGCAATTTAATAGGCAGCACCATCTGCCCATTGCGAGTGACAAACATACTTGGAGGTCCAAATATCAAGTTCTACACTGCTTCAAATTTGATTGCACTCCCACCTGATACAAAATCTGCACCTCATTTGCACTCATAGGCATCAAATTTTGCACCACTTTACTCCAACCTTCATTTCTTCCATATAAAGTGAACTTGCATTCCCATGCATTTGCACAAAAAAGTGGAGACCGCTTTGCATTCCCATTTTCCCCTCCACTTGCTTCTCAAACAAATGAAACAAATGAAAACCCAAAAAAAAAAAGTGAACCACAAAACCCCCACTCAATTTGTAATACCATATATTTGCACCAAAAAATGGTGCCTAAGGGACTTTTCCTTCAACAACTAACCATCATTTGGACTCTTCAAGGGCATGATCCATTGACTGGTCAGATTATGTCAAAACTTTAAAGCTATAGTTAGCATTAAGGATCCAGGTTGACAAGAGTTTAGTAAAAGGCTTTAAATGGAGGAATGGGGCACCATGTAGCCAACCCCAAATAGTTAGGAAAAGGCTGAGTTGAGTTGAGTTGGAAAAAAGAATAAGAGGCCTAGCATTCTAGAATCTCATGGTGTATAACAAGTGAAACTTGCAGAATTTTTATTTTCTTTTAAATATGGGATAATGTACATTCAAATCACAAATAGAGGACGAAATTTCCATCTCCCTCCCTTAGGACATATTTGTATTAAGTTGGGGAGGGGGGGATTTGGTCAATGGGAAAGTTGACCAACTTTCCTCTAGGAGGGAAAAATGCCAAAACACCAGCTGACAAAATTGCCCCTTGTAAGAATGGAATATATGGGTAAAAATTAAATTGCCTAACTTACCTGAGTAAATTTCAAATTAAAAAAACACAGGTAAATAAATGCATTTACCCAGGAAAGTGTTACCTGGGAAACACTTACCCAGGTAAGTAACTTACCAAAAAACAAACAAGGCCTTAAAGCGCAAGAGGTGCCCCTGAGAAACAAGAAGCCTCTGTAAATCATGTCCCCCCCCCCCTCCCTCCCCTTTCCACCTCAGAAAAACGGTGGGGTTTTGAATGTGTCATGTCAATTTCTGTGCCATTACATTGGGTTTTGAATACATGTCATGCAATTACTGTGTCAAGTTTTACACTGGTTCAAATATGGAGCCTTTCAACAACTACAGTATTTCTCACTCCAAAAGCACAGTATGGAGGATTTGAACATATCAATCAGAAAAGGGGGACATCTTGAGTTTTTATGCTAAGAATAATTCACACAACCTAAAATGAGCTTAGAAATAAGGTTCGGGCTTCAAAGTTGTATCAGAACAAAGCTCTGAATTTCCATCTTAGAGAAGACAAAACTATCATGAAAGAATTTATTATTATGGGATATCCCTGCCACCAAAGTGACAGCATGGATTCAAGATATTAGATGGAGATACATGCTAACAAGCGAAAGGACATTAGGAGCTCCTACTAAAAACGATGGCTTTTTAACTAGGAGCAAAAGGTAACTAAGATGTGCTAGAAAAGACCATGCAAATTATTAGGTTGGTCCTTCACCCTTGTCTTATTGCTTTTCCGTTTTAGGGATCTAATCTGGATCAAATTTCATTGCTAAATTGCATAATATGAAAGGAGAAATTGACTTGAACCTGTGAAAGTTACTGTTTAATGTCCACTAGATAGGTACATTTCTAACAAGATCACTTACACACAGAAACTGTGTTTACCTAGTGGTTCAACAACACTTGATCTACTAAAATTTTTTAGTATAGATGTCATAGTTCCTTGAAATCTTCAAACTTGAGACGTTAAGGTCCCTTTTGTTCCAATAAAAGCTTCAAAATTCAGGTTTCCAATTGAGTACATTACACTCAAATTAATATCTCTGTCTGTGTGCATGCTTAAATTGGCAATATATAGGCAATATATATCTTTACATAGAAAACCCAAAGCACCTAAGACTAAATTGACCTTGAAATAGTAATACATAGTAAAAGGAGCCCTTAAAAAGTTACTAAATGGAGATGAATAAAAGCACATTTTTTAATAGCAACCATATTACATGATCCATTAATTAATTATGTAAAGACAGGAATATACCTGAACACTTTGATGGCCAACAACACCAGAAACCTGATACTAGAATCAAATTTGTGAAGTTAGGCAACAGAAAAAACGAAAACATTTACATTTATAATAAATCAGGTGATACAAGACTAACCGGAGAAGATAAAGAAGGTTGCTGCACTTGTAACTGCTGTTGATGGCGAAGCTGTGTTTGGAGTTGCCCTTGTGGTGTTTGAGAAACCTGTTGGGCAGACAGAACCTGCATGTGTGGTTGTGTCTGTGTCTGGGGTTGCTGAACTGATGGTTTTTGTTGCTGCTGTTGTTGATTTTGCTGCTTCTGTTGCTGTTGTTGCTCAAACAAGGTCAACTCCTCAGGCTTCTCCCACTACACATCCATTTCAACAAGCATTGGTTATATCTGCTTAAGATGGACCTAAGATGACAAAAGAGAGAAACAAAGGAGACACTTACCCTGCTTTCACCAGTCACACTATTATAGTAGTACTTGTATCCTTCAGGTGATGTGTGCTCTGTCCAATTACATGTTGAAGGAACTGCTGCCTGCACACTTACAGGAACAGTGGAAGCAGCAGACGTGGTTGAAGGTGTCAGAGCAGCTGGGGAAGTTGCAGGAATGCTGGTGGCTACCTGTGATGCAGCTCCAGTCCATTGAGGCTGGAGGTAAGATGTTTCACCCACAAATCAATCCAGCAGCTTTTAAGATTTCTCGGCATCAGAGTACCAACCTAAGCAATCTCATTTGGATAATATATTTCTTGGCATCAGAGCACAGTCTCTTACAAGGTGTTGTTTGGCTTTGATTCAAATGGAGGTGTGCGGGAGTTTTTGGTCTCGAGGGTTAAGGGATGTCTAAGTGGTCCTTGGTTGAGTTTGATGGCTTTTGGTCTTTCAAGTCCAGTGTATTATTTCTTTTTCGAGTGAATTTTCCTTTTACTATCAAAAATAAAATAAAATAAAATCAGAGTCCAGTCTCTATTAGCAGGTCCAGAAAGATGGACTTTTTAAGTCCCAACCAGACATATTTATGGGCTTAATTTACATAGGCCCACAGGATCATACATAAGCTTAGCAATTGGACACATTCAAACATGGACTAAAGCTGGCCATAGATCCCATATAAGTTAGGCCCAGACATGCAACCAGGGCAGGCCCTAGCCTAGCTTGTGAGGAGGGCTGGGCTCGGTGACAATAACACAAAGTCTAAATCTGCCCATAAAAAATCCTACACAAGTTGTGTCCCAGATAAGACCATCAAAGTGATTGGTCCAATTACACAAATGTAATAAACCATATTTTTATCAGACTGGAAAACCACCCTTGCTACTCAAAAGACATCCTCATTTAGCATGGACATCTAAACATTGATGGATCAGCCAAATCTGTAGTACCTGTTGTTTAGTAGCTTGGGAACTCTGCTGCTGAGTCATATTTTGACTTGGTGGTTGCATCAGATGCAACTGTTGTTGCAAGTGGGAGAATGCTTGCTGTGATGATTGAAAGCTTGCCTGTAGAGTTTGCGTCTGTTGAGAAAGCATCTGAGCCAAATGAGAGGGTGACTGCTGTAAAGGCTGAAGTAATTGTTGCCGGACGGTAAGAGCAGAAAGCTGTTGTTGGGTTGTTGTGGCAGAGACAGCTTGCTGTTGTAAGTTTAGAGGGGTTTGTTGTGGTGCAGCAGAGGAGGTGCTCTGTTGACCTTGAGGCTGAGATATGGGCAGCTGAGAACTCAACCCAAATAACTGTTGTGATGGCAGTGGTTGACTGAAGGATGGACCAGAAGATTGAGGAATCTGTAGCTGACCAAGTTGCTGGACTGATATCTGGGACGTTTGTGGCTGTGAGTAAGTTGGTGGAATTTGTTGAGGGTGTAGTTGGTGGGAAGGTGGCAAATGCTGCGGAGACTGAAGAGGCTTCTGCAGTGGTGATATTTTCTGACCAACCGCTTGAACTTGGGGCACAGATGGGTTGAAATTCTAACATAAAAGGCCAAAAATCACTTCAGAATTAAATAATTGAGAATCAAGTGAGATCATAAGAGCAAATACATTTCAAATATCCATAAAAAAGTATAATCTAATACAGTACCTGTTGTGAAGTTGAAGAAGGTAAGACTGAAAGCCCCGGAAGAGAACCATTTGCAGGGCCACCAAGCAGTCCCAGGGGGGCACCCTTGAGAGAAGATCAATAAGACAGAATGAAAGTAAAGTCTTTTAGTTTAAGCTGCACATTTTTAAGCATTGCCAAAACTCAAAAGGCTCAAGCCATACCTGGTTTTCTAGCATTCATACAGGGAGAAGTGGAAATTAATACATACCAAAAAACTGATTAAATGTAATGAACAGAACTCAGAAGCACATTTTTTAGTAAAGTTACAAATTATCCATGGCTCTGTCCTCATTTCTATATGCAGATTCATGCTAATACATCTTGGGGCATGGCCAACCAAGGGCCTAATTTATTGTCTAGGCAATAAACCAGCAGCAATGCAATTTAGGCTGCGCTTTACCGGCCCAACCTCATTAAAACTCAGATTTTCAGTGTGAATGGGCTGTATTACAGTTGAAAAAGATGAAACCAAATTGAACCTGGTTGAGATTGAGCAATCCAAGCCCCCACTAGGCATGCATGTTTCTGCAAACACATATACATGGAGACAGATCTTTTATCAGTCAGATGACACTAAATGACCAGGAATCTTCCATGTGACAATGTATTTGGGCCTCAAAAACAAACACATGCAATTGTCAAGCATCCACATGTGGGGATGGATCTTTTAGTGGAGTCTAAGGACTCTAACTGACTACTTATCTTCCATGTGGTAATGTATTTGGGTCTAAAAAGGCCCTGCATGTTCCTCTCACCACCCTCTATCCATGGGGTGGAACTGCTAAATATGAGAAATGGGACCAAGAGAACTACATGATTACGCCTTGGCTTTTGACATCCATGTTATTCTCTGTTAAGCAGAACTTTGTGGGTTCAAACAGCAAAAGAAATATGGGAACAAACAAAGGCCACTTACTCAGAACAAAGACATTATGCCAGAACCTATCAGCTTCAAGCAGAATCCTCAACATGTAAGCAAGGGAAAAGGAGTTTATTAGCTTACTATTCTGCACTCACTTCAGTCTGGAAAGAATTGGATTACTACCAAAGTATTGAGTCGGAGTGAGAGAGATGTTAAAGCCTATAAACAGTTGGTCTCTCAGCAGCGTGTCTTTGCCTTTCTACTAGGGCTGAATCCCATGTATGAACTTATCAGAGTGCAGATCTTAGGCAGTAAGGACCTCCCTTTTGTCCAAGAGGTGTATGTTCTAGTGCAATCTGAGGATAGTAGGAGAACAGCTATGAATCCTCCTGAGGGTGAGTCTATTGCTCTAGTGGTAAGATATAACCCAAGTTCGGAAAAAAGGGGGGAAGGCCGGATAAGAGTGGATGATAAAGATAAGTTGCCGTGCACCCATTGCCAGAAATCCAGGCATACCCATAAGACTTGTTGGGAACTGAATGGGAAACCTAAATGGGCACAAGAACTAAGCAAGAAATCAGCAAAGTAATGGAACAAGAAACCAAGTCAGAAGTTCACTTCAGCAAACTTAGCATCTCAAGAGTCTTAGAATAATCTTTCTACTATGAGTTCTACTCAAGGTTGCCCTCCTAGCTCTGATCTCAAGGAGGATATTATTAACTCCTTCGTGACCATTTAGGGCACTTCGCCAGGCAGATTCTGGATTCACACCTACGATTTCTTTTGCTTCCTCCTCAGGTAACTCAGCCTTCGTTTTCCATGTATCTACTGACACTCTGGAATCCCCATGGATTATTGATTCAAGTGCTTCAAACCATATGACTGGTAAGTCAACCCTTTCCAATCATACACCATTCTCTCTAGCAGAGATAAAGTGAAATTAGTTGATGGCTCCTTCTCCTCCATTACTGGTCAAGGATCTAAATCTCTACCATTTGGCCTCTCACTATCAAATGTCTTACAAGTCCCAAAGTTGCCTATTAATTTGTTATCAATTAGCAGTATTACCCATTCTTTGAACTGTTCAATAATCTTTTTTCCACATTCTTCTGTTTTTTAGGATTTGACCTCCAAGAGGACAATTGGCAGAGGAAACATGATTGACGACTATGTGCTAGAGACTAAAGTTGGTGTTGAGATCTCAGAGTCTTCGTGTCAGTCAAGTTATTTTGTGGCACCATCGTTTGGGCCATATGTCTTTTGAGTCCTTAAAATACTTGTTTCCAGAATTATTCAAGACTGTGTCAGATGATGATTTTCAGTGTCGAGTCTGTCAATAGAGTAAGCATTGTAGAACTTCATTTCTTTTACGTAATAAAAGAGCAGATTTTCCCTTTTATCTTGTGTATTCTGATGTGTGGGGCCTTGTTAATATTCCAACTAAGAATGACTATACGGGTTTACCCTATGCACCTTCGACAAAAAGTCCCTAAACTGGTGAGAGATTTTCAGAGCATGATTTATACTCAATTTTAGATAGAAATTCAAATGTTTCAATCAGATAATGCAAGAGGACTTCCATAGTGATCTCATAGAATTTTTTGCATCCTATGGCTCCCTCCACCAGAGCTCCTAAAAAAAAATGGATGCAGTCCTAACTACTGATTATATTATCAACAGGTCGCTATCTCGGTTACTGGGATATAACTCCCCTCATCAAATCCTCTTCCCTAAGGCCACATTATTTCCTATACCCATGCGAGTCTTTGGTTGCCAACGCTTTGTTCATGATTTATCCCCTACTCATGGTAAGCTTGACCCTAAGGCTATTGTTTGTGTTTTCCTTGATTATCCTCTTTCTCAGAAGGGCTATCATTGCTTTGATCCTACTTCTAAAAAAATACTTTTTGTCCAATGGATGTCACCTTCTTTGAAAATGTTCCCATTTTCCCTTTTTCTCCTCGAGGGGAGAGTTTAGGTGAGGAGAAATAGAAACAAACACAGGTTTTATTACCTTCTCCTCCTGACCCTCCTCCATTCCATGTCTTCCACATACAACGATACAAAAACTAAGGCTAATAGGGTTCAACAACTGTGGAGAAACCTGAAGCTATGCCACCAATGCCATTGGACTCTCAAATATTAGATCCCTCACCCCATCCAGGTACCATTGTTCCAGTTGATATTCCCAAACCTATTGATATTGATTCTTCAAGTTGTGATCTGGACCTTCCTATTGCAAAAAAGGAAAGGTGTTAGGTCATGCACTACTCACCATCCTATGGCTCATTTATTATCTTATGAAAACATCTCACCCTCATTTCATGCCTTTCTTTCTGCCATTGATAGTACCCCTCTTCCTAAGAGTGTTGCAAAGGCCTTACGTGTTCCTAAGTGGACAGATGTAATGAAGGAAGAAATCAATGCCCTACATAAAAATCGAACGTGGAAGTTGGTAAATCTTCCCAAGGGAAAGGAACCTGTGGGGTGCAAATGGGGTAGAAAAGGGTTTTACGCAGGTCTATGGGTTGACTATGCAGAGACTTTTGCTAGTGGCAAAGATGAATTCTATCTGGATTCTTCTCTCTTTCGCAGCAAATCTAGATTGGCAACTCCATCAATTAGACATCAAAAATGCCTTTTTGAATGGTGATTTGGAGGAGGTGTACATGATCCAACCTCCTGGGTTCTGTGCTAAGGGATATGAACAAAAAGTATGCAAATTGAAGAAGTCTCTATATGGTCTAAAACAATCACCAAGGGCTTGGTTCAACAAATTTCATCAAGCAGTTCCATAGATGGGTTTTAAACAATGTCAGACTGATCACACTTTCTTCGTGAAGAAAGAACGGGGAAGAACAATAGCCTTGATTGTTTATGTGGATGTCATAGTCATCGTTGGTGATTGGGTTTGTGTCTTAGAGATTCAAAGGGTAAAGAAGGTCTTGGCCACTCAATTTAAGGTAAAAGATCTAGGACCCCTTTGTTACTTCCTTGGGATTGAAGTTACTCGCTCTCAATAGGGTATCTTCACTCCTAAAAGAAATATACCATAGATCTCCTAAAAGATACAAGAAAACTTGGAGACAAACCGGGCAACACTCCTATAGATGTAAATCACAGACTCAAGGACTGCAATGATGAGCCCATAAAAGATGCAAAGCAATACCAAAGGTAGACTCCTGCACTTATCTATGACCAGGCCAAATATTGCATATGCAGTAGGAGTCCTTAGTCAGTTCATGCATGCTCCCAAGGTTGCCCACTTAGAAGCAGCAGATCAGGTTCTCAAGTACCAAAAGAAATTCCCAGGGGCAGGCCTCCTCTTCTAGAAGCATGGACATATGAAAGTTGAGGTTTTCACTGATGCAAATTGGACAGGCTCTATAGATGACAAAAAATCTACAAGTGGCTTTTGTACCTTTGTGGGGGGAAATATTGTTACTTGTAGTAGTAAGAAACAAAGTATGGTGGCCAAAAACAAAGCATAGAGACATGTCTCATGGAGTTGCTAAAATACTGTGGATTAAAAACCTGTTAGGTGAATTGGGGTTTTCCCTTGATGGCCCCATGTCACTCTACTGAGATAATAAGGCTGCCATCAATATTGCAGCCAATCTTGTTCTCCATGATAAAACCAAGCATATTGAAGTGGATAAACACTTTATTAGAGAGGAACTAAAGAAGGGAGAAGTGTGCACTCCATATGCTAGCTCCAAGGAGCAACTTGCAGATGTTCTCACCGAAGGATTGAACTCCTTGCGGCATTATGGGGATGATTGATATCTACACCCTATAGAGAGGCTGGGCCGAATGGGCCCTAATGATTTATTTTTATTAGTATTGTTCTCTTATATTGTTTATTTATTAGTAGGCCTAATTCTTATGGGTTTGTTAACTCTTTTTTATTTCTTTTAAGTAACTGAAGAGCTGGCTATCCACTTAAGGGCAGATCTGTAATTAGTCTTGATTAAACACATTTAGTAAAAGATTAGACTGCTAGGAGAGAGGGGATTGAACTTTCTCCTTCTTCTCCATCTTCTTCTTCTCTCTACTATTTGCTTCTCCTCTCCTTCCTTTTCTTGCTGAAAGTTTATAATTATTTACAGATTTATTGATCTGAATCACATCTTGGTATCAGAGCACCTCTTTCTTTCTTCCTTTTTTCTTTTTTTTTCCCCATAACCCTTCTATTAGAAGTGTATGGAGAGATGAGTTGTTGATTGTCCAAAGAACTTTTGTGCCAAGTTAGTAGAGGGTTTGGAGAGATAGAATCTAGCTAATTGCCAAGAAAGTGATGTTGCTGATTTTTTGCCCAAAACCCTAGCTGACTAAAGAGTTTACATTTACAGGGTAAGAAGACCGTTTGAATGTGGCGCACAATGCTTAGGGAGTTCCTTTTGATCTCTAGAAGAGGGTGGTTGAAGTTGGAAAGAGTTTGAGAAGATCTGGTAGGAGCAGTTGACTCTTTTCTTTTGTTCTTCCGTGGAGTCAGGTACAGTGAAATCCTAATTTTGGAACCTATAGGTACTAGACTGATCTCAATTAGGTCCACATACACTAAAATTCTTATTTTTGGATTTTCGTTTGGTCAATGGAGCAATCTGAAAGTGAGTTAAAGCATATTCCAATGTCTAGGGTTGGTCTGGTAGATTCCATTTTAATTGGAGTGACCACAACTAAATTGGATGGAACAAATTACTTGGCTTGGGCACAATCTATAAGGATTTATGTTTGTGGTAGAGGTAAACTGGAGTATCATACAGGTAGTAAGAAGAAATCGGAAGAGACTAATCCAACATATGAAAAATGGATGTAGGAGAACTATACAATAATTGGGTAGTTAGTCAACTCTATGCAGCCTCACATAAATCAGCATTACCTCTGGATGACTTCAGCCAAGGAGATTTGGAATAGTGTTATAGAGACATTCACAGAAATTGAATGTTGCAAGAGCTTATAAGTTAAAGAATGATGTGAACAATTTAAGACAGGAGGAGAAGAGCGTAGCTATTTACTACTCTTTGAAATCATTGTGGCAAGACATTGATGTAATGGAGACAATTGTATGGGAGAGTACCAAGGATGCGAAGACATTTAGGAAGCTGGTAGAAAGAAACAGTTTGTTTGAGTTCCTCACATGACTCAACCTTGAGTTTGATGTTACAAGACAGAACATTCTGGCTAGAGATTTAGTAACTCTTGCTCAGGCATACTCTGTGGTGACAGTGAAGAGAGTAAGCGGAGCAAGTACAATAACAATGACCACCTCCATAACATTTTGTACATGTTGGAATAAAGCCAAAGGGGTCGACTGAAAAGAAAGTGGTGATATGTGAATATTGCAAGAAGTCGAAACATACCAAAGACACCTGTTGGAAGTAACATCCAAATCTTCTTCCAAAGAGGTTTCCGAACAACAATTCTAAGAAGAATGGTCATATTGGAAAGCCTAAAAATGCAAATGTGAATACGGTACCTGAAGGTGGGAATAGGGAAAGTGAGGATAAGTCTACTATGAAGCAACTAGCAGCAGTGAAGGCAGAATAAGGTATGGGAAACTTATTAATCACTTGGAGACTACTGTTGCAACATCCAACTCCTCAGGCAACACCTCTTCATCTGCATTTGCTCACTCAAGTATTCATGCTTCTGCAAACCATGCTACTGTTTCAAGTAATCATAAAAAAATCCATTGGATTATTAATTATGGTGCATCAAACCATATGAAAAGCATGCCTATCTTTTTTGTTCATATCAGCTCCTTTCTAGCTAAGAAAAGATATCCCTTACTAATGGATGGGTCTCTTGCTCCCATCTCCGACAAGGGGGATATCAAAGCATTTGACTCCCTTATTTTATCCTATGTTCTTCATGTTCCCAAACTTAACACCAATCTTTTATCTGTTAGTAGTTTGACTAAATCCATGAATTGTAGTATAACATTTTTCCCTATTCATTGTGTTTTTCATGACCTAAAATCTCAAAGGACGATTGGGAGTGGCCATGAGGCAAACGAAATATACTTGTTGGATACACCTAATAGATGTCTTGGACCACCTATTGGAGTAGCTTTGGAGTCTGTTGATAGAGTCATGTTATGTCATTTACGTTTTGGTCATTTGCCTTTTTCTGCTTTTGAGTCATTTGTTTCCAGAAATGTTTAAAGGAATATCTCTATTGTCTTAATTGTGAATCATGTGAACTTGCAAAACTTTGTAGACGTTCTTATTCACTGAATAAGAAAATATCAGTTTCTCCTTTCCATATTATGCACTCTAATGTGTGGGGGGGCATACCATTTATCTTCCATGGGGGGTTAGAAGTATTTTATCCTTTTCATAAATGATTTCTCTCACTATACTTGGATTTACCTTATGAAATCCCGAGATGAAGTGCCAATTATTATTCAGAAGTTTCATGAACTTATTATTACCCAGTTTAGCACTCATATCAAAATATTCCGATCTAATAATGCTAAGGAATATTTTGAGAAGAACCTTTCATCCTACTTTGATGCCTCTGGGGTTATTCACCAGAGTTCATGTGTTCCTACACTCCACAACAAAATAGAGTGGCAGAAAGGAAGAACCGACATGTGGTTGAGGTGGCAAGAAGTCTCCTCTCTGCATCTCATGTTCCTATTATGTTTTGGGGGGATGTTGTCCTTACAGCTACATATTTGATAAACCATATGTCGTCCCAAGTTCTAGGTTTCAAAACTCCCTTTGGCCTTCTCTTTCCCAATGAGGATCTCTTTTCTCTTCCCCTCCGAGTTTTTGGGTGCACTTGTTGTGTCCATGTTCACAGTCACTAAAGACATAAATTTGAGCCTAAAGCATGCAGTGTGTTTTCTTAGGGTATGCCTCCACACAAAAGGGAAATTGTTGTTTTGATCTAGTCCGTGGCACCCGTTTTGTATCTAGGGATGTCACATTTGCAGAGTCTATTCCTTTCTTTGGCACCTCTCCTGAGGGGGAGCATTTGGATGAATTGTTTTCTATGTCCCAGTTGTTTCTCTTCCAGTTCCTCTTGAGTCCTCTATTGAGTCGTCTACTTCTATTGGGTCTCCTTCTGTTGAGTCTCCTTCACATGTTCCAGCTCCCCCTCCCCCAACTCATCCTCCCACATTTACTTCTCATCCTATTCTCCACGTGGTACTGAAGACAAAGATTAAGGTGTGAGCAAGTTGTTTCCCCTCCTTCAGTTGAAACTCTTCCACCTCCCATTACTACTAAGGAAATAGGTCAACCCTCCTCTACCCCTTCTAATACCTTCCCAGACCTTGATCTTCCTATTGCCCTTCGCAAAGGCAAAAGGAAGTGTACAGCTCATTACATCTCCAAACACCTATCCTACAACCTTCTTTCCCCAACCTATTATTCCTTGCTTGCCTTTGTTTCTACACATGATGTCCCTAAGCCTGTCCTAAAAGCTTTATCTAAACATGAATGAAGGGATGCTATGATGATTGAACTAGATGCTTTGCATAAGAACCATACCTGAGATATTGTGGACTTGTTTGAGAGGAAGGAACCAGTTGGTTGTAAATGAGTAATCACTACCAAGTATCATTTTGATGGTACTATTGAGAGATTCAAGGCTCAGTTGGTTGCTAAAAGTTATACTCAGATGTACGGTGTTGATTACCTAAAGACATTTGCCCCTATGGCAAAAATGACTTCAATTCAAGTTTTGCTATCTCTTGCTACTACTTTTATTGGCCTCTTCACCAATTTGATGTTAAAAATGTCTTTTGAATGTAGATTTACATGAGGAGGTTTATATCATAGTTTTCAAGGCACCTAGGTGAGGCTAGGCAACAGGGGGCACCTTGTCACCTAGTGCCTAGGCGGGCACCTAGGTGATGGATTCTTTTAAGTAAAAACATGTATCCTAGGGTAGTTCCCTAGGTTCCATAATCATATTTCCTTGATAAATAACCATAATTTTCATAAGAAAAATATAAACTTCATGTTAAAGTATAGAAAATCAACATATTCCAACATATTCATGAGAAGAAAAGGAAGAAAGAAAATAAAATTAAAAAATATAGAAGTTGAACCCATATTTCTGTTATAGGAAAAGAAGAAAAGAAAAGGTGGAAGAAGAAGAAGAAATTAGTATATAAACATGCAAATTTAGTAAAGAAAAAGAAGAAAATGTGTTGATTGGACAACATTTTGTGTTCTTCCTTACTTATTGGTTCAGGTTTTGAAGTCTTTGAGGGTTTAATACAGCATTTAGCAATATTTGTGTTGATTAAACCCTAACAAATAAGAAAATAATAAAAAGAAATTAGTATATAAACACACAAAATGAATATTTTAGTTTAAAAATGTCTATTTTATAATTATAACCTCAAAAAATTAAGAATACAAAGTTTTTTATAACACACTAGAGAAATCTGCTTGGCGATTAGGCAAGGTGAGCCTCCAAGGGTGCCTTGTCACCTTGACAACTATGGTATATGTCTTTACCTCAGGGGTGTATGGAAAGGAAATGCAAGGGAATGTGTGTAAATAGAGGAAGTCCCTTTATGGCCTCAAATAGTCTCATAGAGCATGGCTTGAGAGATTCTAGGCTGCTCTTGTTGCATTTGGTTATACACAGACTCAGTCTAATCATACTTTATTTGTTAAGAGGATAGACTCCTTGTCGACCTATCTAATTGTTTATGTTGATGACATTGTGGTTACTGGTAATGAATACTTTGGAAATGGCTAATCTCCAAAGATTTCTTAATACTGAATTTGAGATCAAAGACTTGGGTGACCTCTGATATTTCTTGAGAATTGAGGTTACTCGATCTAAGGATGGTATTTTCATCTCCCAATGCAAGTATGTCATTGATTTACTTGCAACAACTGGTAAACTTGGTGCTAAACTGACTTTCACTCCTATTGACTTGAATCATAAGCTCTCAACTACTGATGGTGAACTGTTGACTAATAGGGGAGTGTTTCAAAGACTGCTTAGGAAGCTATAATATCTCTACATGACTCGGTCGAATATTTCCTATATAGTGTCATTAGTCAGTTTATTCATTCCCCTAGAGATACACATTTAACAGCTACAAAAAGGGCTTTGTGTTACCTGAAAGGTACTCCAAGGAAGGGTATCTTGTTAGCTAGGCATGAACACATGAAGTTCGAAGCATCATTGATGTTGACTGGGCTGGATGTATTGATGGTAGGAAATCTACTTCAAGATATTGTGCTATGGTGATAGGGAACATTGTTTCATGGAGAAGTAAGAAAAAGTTTGTAGTGGCTAAATCCTCAACTGAGGCAGAATATAGGGCAATGGCACATGGAGTTTCAAAATTATTGTGACTTAGGTCACTTTTGGAAGAATTGGGTATTGATTGTGAGAAGCCAATGATACTATATTGTGATAACCAGGCAGTTATTAACATTGCACATAATCCGGTTCAACATGATAGAACTAAGAACATAGAGGTTGACAGACATTTTATATAGGAGAAAGTTGCTTTAGGGGAAGTCTGCTTGTGCTTTCCATTTGTTGCTTTTGAAGAACAAACGGCTGATTTTTTGACAAAAGGTGTTCCAAAAGGGAAGTTGATACATTACATAAGCAAGTTGGGTATGATTGCTATCTATGCTTAGCTTGAGGGGGAGTTGGTATTTTAAAAGTGTAAGGCGAAAGGGCCAATTTGGGCCCGAGGCGCAAGGCGTGGCGCGCGCCTTTTTGAAGCAATACGAAAAAATACAAAAAGAAAAGTTAAAAATAAAAAATGTTAGAAAATTCAAAAAATGCAAAAAAAAATCAAAAAATATTAAACAATATTAATAAAAAATAAAAACTTAAGTTTTAAAATAAATGTTTTAAAAAAACATATTATCAAAAATTAAAATACATAAACATAACATGTAAAGCGTATTCAAATGAGAATTTAAAAATAAAATCAAACATATAAAACATTTTCAAGCATGTAAAACCCACAACCTCTTTTTTTCCTCAATTGCATTACTTCAAGTAGCTAATGTGATGTAAAACATATTACATTCCCAGTGATTTATTTTTATTAGTATTGTTCTCTTATATTGTTTATTTGTTAATGGGCCTAATTTTTATGGGTTTGTTAACTCTTTTTTATTTCTTTTAAGCGATGAGCTGGCCGCCCACTTAAGGGCAGATCTGTAATTAGTCTTGATTAAACATGTTTAATAAAAGATTAGAGAGCTAGGAGAGAGGGGATCGAACTTTCTCCTTCTCCCTTTCTTCTCCATCTTCTTCTTCTCTCTACTGTTTTCTTCTCTTCTCTCCTTCCTTTTCTTGCTGAAAGTTTAGAATTATTTACAGATTTATTGATCTGAATCACAGCTCACCCCAACTTGAGGGGGAGTTATGTAATGTTCAGTTGTTATGTGCCGCAAGGGCACTTTTGATCTGAATCACAGTTCTCTCTAATCTTCTTCTTCTTTGAAATCAGAGAGGACGAATAATGTGGAAGGTAGTAAGAGCAGCAGTGATCTGAACTATTTGGGAGGATAGGAATCAAAGAAATTTTAATGATAAAAGCAGGTCCTAGGAGGAGTTGATAAAAGTCATATAAGAGTTAGAGCTGCACGTTGGTTAAAAACTTTGGAACTCTTTCAAACATTTTCAGTCATTGATGTAAGAACTTGGACAGAAGTGGCATAAACAGGAACAAGGAAAGAAAGGGTGCATCTGAATTGGATTCCACCAGCTGATAACAAGACAAAGCTGAACTTTGATGGTAGCTCCATGGATAATCTGGGGAGAGCAGGTCTAGGGGGTGTGTTGAAGAACCACTTGGGCTCGGTGTCACTTTGTATTCCAGGCCAATTGGAAATGGTGACTCAGTTAGAGATCAATTGTTGGCATTGCTTCAAACCTGCAAGGACTATGATTAGCAAAATAGCTTGGAACCCAAGAGTTGGAAGTGGGAGGGAATTAAAATTGTCATTTTTTTATGAATAATGAGTGAATTTATTTATAGATTAAAAGCATAAAAGATAGAAAATTCCCACGATGAGGCACGAGATGCAGCCTCGGATTAAAGCAAAAAACTACAGTTTAGCCCAAAACATCTGATTCCTATGCACCCTTTGTTTCGCTAATGAATCTGCTAACCCATTTGCTGATCTGCTTTCCCATTGGAATTGGACTGACATGTTTGTAGTTAGCCATTTGAATCTTCGTAAAGCTCCTTTATAGGACTAGGCTGCTGTTTCTGGTTCTTTTAACCACTGGATCACCAGCTTGGAATCACCTTCAATTAACAATTGTTCACAGTTCAGTTCCTTGGAAAATTCAGCTCCTTGTAGCATTGACTGAGTCCCCTACTCCTATAGGGCCAGAGTATAAGGCAATGATTAGCCCTCCAGTATTTCTAAACACTCCCCCAACACCCGAAGGACCCAGATTGCCTAAACTGCTGCCATCAAAGTTGAGCTTAATGATACCCTCTTGAGAAGGTTTCCATTCTGCTAATGGTTTAGGTCTTGTACCAGAGTTTTTGGCAACCGCTTCCCAATTTCTCCAAAAATCATCAGAGGAGAATGGAGAAAATAGTTCCAGGGTCTTGAACCAATTAATGGCTCTATTAATTAAAATTATGTCATTTTGGACAAGGAAAATCAATTTATCTCCATGGACAGGCATTACTTTAGGGAGATAACTGACCTTTCAAGGGAACTCAACACCACTTTCAATTAGGTTAGAAGAACAGCTAATGGAATGGCTGATGTATTGGATAAACAGGGGGTCAATAGACTTTAGTATTTTTTGGGCAAAAGCTTAGATCTTTGTATTTGGTTTAAGTTGGAATGCTCCAACATGTTGCAACAATTTTAATTCATCTTGATGCTTAATGAAGTTTTTTGCTGATTAAAAAAAAATTCTGGCACTTGACACCCTATCCTAGACATGTAGATGAAATACCAGGTGGACTGGAACCTAACCTCTTGAATTTTGTGCACAAAGTTCCTGCTCTCAGACTTTACTATAGTCATACACTTATCTACCCAAGACTTTACCATGTTCCAAGAAATGGCCCCTAGCTATATTTTAAAATAATAAATGTCCCCAAGAAATACCCCTACCAACCTAACATCTAAAAATTAAAAAAAAAAACATGCACACACGCAAAAAAATTAGAAAGTTTAGTATTAGCTATCTGGCTTCTGTATTAGCTATATTTTAAAATAATAAATGTAATTTTCAGTGACATGAATTCTGTAACTTTACAATCCAAGCATCTATGAACATGACATGAATTTGGCACCATTCCATTATCATTGTATTTTGCACATACAGGTTAAAACCCACTCTGACTCGATTAGACCCAATTCATAGAAACTAGGATTGACATTCAACTCTGCTAGATTAAGTCTAAATATTCAACACAACTGGACATATTCCAACTAGCTGTAAAATCTGATCTCAGTTTCATGCCCATGGCTCAATGTGTTGGAGCCTGGGACAAGCACAAATAGATGTTACTACAATATTGTACTATTTAATTAAATGGTCATCACCCAATGTTTGTCCCATCTATCTGGGGCATTGGGAGGGGTGGACTGGATATGGACCTAACCTTCAGCATTTCCTTGCACAAAGTGGCCACTCTCAGACTCAAACCTGCACTTTCATGCTTATCTGCCCAAGATTTTGCCCTTGCATCGAGGGATGACCCATATTGTACCTTTATTAATTATTACAGAAAAAAAATTAAAAGAAAATGCATACACTTTCACATGCTTATATAAACAACTAATTGCATCGACTTGTACGTACTACCAATTACCAAACAAGGGATCACTCATTAGCATAGTTCAGGGGTCGAGGGACTTCACATAGTCCAAACAACTGCTCTAACAACATCATGCGATAAAGGACAGCCCAGGCAGGTGCACAGCTAGACCAAGCAACCAAAAATCAGTCCTTATCACACCAAATAGGGGCTCTCCTTTATTGCCAAGCCTTGCAGTTGGGAAATTCCAAATAGCTAGCCCAGGCAACTGCATTTGACAACACTACTACTGTCTATTAACATAATACTAGAACAAGCTGTGCAAATTCAGTGGCTCGACATACAAGGACACCTTGGCTAAAAGCCAACCAAATGATGTGAAAACCACTGCCCCATCCAAGGCTCACTTTTTGTCTAGATCACTTGTCAGCTTCTTCAAGAAAGTAGAAGTGACTGATCACGAATTGTCACTAAAGTGTAATCCTTTTGGCATGAAAGTAGCAGGTCTAGGTAACTGAACAAACATTTCATGTAGCCTGGTGTTGCGTTCAAGACAATAACTACTATTAGCATTATAAGCCTTCCTGGATAAATGCTACAACAATGTTTATCAGAAGAAAAATTACTTACTGTTGTTGAAGGCATTGTTGGAGCACCAGGTCTAGCAACCAAATTACCCCCAAAACCACGAGGACTTAACTGGGAAGATGGCCCCAAGTTTCGAGGACTCATTGGATGCCAAGCATTAGGAGGAACATGTCCACTCATTGGTTCACCAAAATTGGGTGCTGGCCTGCAATGGATGAATGTCAGAACACGAGTGGAGTATCCAAAGCCCAAAGGAGCTCAAAATTGAGAATCGGAAAAATGTGACTGGATTGAGTCCTTAAACTTTATTTCAAAGTCATGAACAAACCTAACCCCCAATGGGGCTTGAGATCGGGGGCCAAAACCAGGACCTCCAAATGCAGGACCACCCCTAAGAAAGCAAGGAAAAAAATAAGAAAGAAGAAAATGAATTCCAATAAGAATAATAGCTCTACAGTATTTGAACCATAGGAAGAAACATCTAAAAGGGACTCTGGACATTCAGCTTACATGCAGTGGAGTAGTACAAAGCATCAGTAATTCAGGAGCTGAAGAATCAAATCTGGAATTTTCTGTATTTCTGTATATTTGGACAGTATGGGAGTTTTCGTCATTTTCACCAGTCCCATGTGGGCTTGGGCCATACCATCTTGTTCCTCTAGCTTAGTAGTGTTTGTCTTTCAATTTTCAGTTTATTTACATTAGTAGATTGTGTTTCTTGATGCACGAGATAAGGAATGGCGTTTTTGTAATTATGCTGAACAGTATTATAAATAGATGTATTCTATTCCCTTTGAAGCTAATGAATGAACGAATGAAGATTTCTTAGAGCAAGTTAATGAATCTCTCTCTCTCTCTTCTGTTAGGGGTGATCACATTAAATCTCACCGAACCGAACCTGTCCTATATGTTTAAGTAATTATTAATTAGTCCCTACCTATGTTGATATATTTTGTTTGTGTTTTGTTTGAACTTCAAAAAAAAAAATTATTTATGATAAACACTAAAAACATAAAACCAATACAAATATAATACAATGGTACAATATTTAATTCAGTTTTGTATAAATTTAAATATATATTGACAAAAAAATCAGCTTTGCATAAAAACTAAAAGGAAATAAATATAAATAAATATTTAGAAATAGATATCTTAGTTTAAAATATATATATATATATATAAATCAACTAAACCAATAAACCGACCCTTCATGTTTGGGTCGGTTTTGCTTCAGGGTCGGTCGGTTTCGGTTTGGTCAATAAGTAAACCAACTAGATCGAGTCGGTTGAAGAAAATGACTCAAACCGACCCAACCCAACCCGTTAACACCCCTATTTTCTGTCTTCTGATAGTTTGTTCCAGCCCTACTGCATCAATCAGTCTCCTACTTAAGAAACAAATGTATCAATTGTGTTTGTTCTTGTGTATATACAGCAACTAAAATCCCATGCCAATCATGTTATTTCACACACATGGAAGAAGAATCTGAATTTAACTGATTTATTGAAAGATGGCAGACAGATATTTAATAGTTCTTCTCAACCCATGCATGCAGAAGACATGATTCTTACATAGTTGTCAAGACATTGCTAAGGAACCTATGGGATCGCCCGAGGATTCAGGATTAAGAAAACTTGCCCAGGCAACAAGAACCCCACAGGTCACCTAGCCTTGCCTTGGCTCCTTGAAAACCATGGATTCTTGTATGCTTAATTGCTTATACAACTCGGTGTACAAATTTAGATATATGCATGAAGAAAGAAGAAAAATCAAATCAATAAAAACCTTGCTTCTCCAACACGAGGCCTCTTAGGATCAGCAAATCGAACAGTTAATGGCTGATCACAACCCTATGTAGCAAAAAAAAGAATGCGATAAATGGTTATCCTTTAAAAATGGAACAGGGAAATGATAAATGCTGAAGATATAAATGAAAAAGGAACGAAAGAATAAATAAATCTTACTCTCATCAAATAGATTCCATTAAGAGAATTTATAGCGGATACTGCCATATCTCTATGAGAAAATTTAACAAACCCACAACCTTCAAAAGTGTTCAACATATCAGAAACAAGATAGCATATACATCTCAAACTATGATTACAGAATAATAGAGTTCAAATAACAAGAAACACATTGTGAGATTGGACGAAGCTACAAAAAAGATTCCACATCAATTTTAAACAAATGTGTAACCATCTAGCCTGAATAATTCTTTTCCCAGATGATACTGTATGACCCATGAAAGTGTAGTTATCAGAATCTTGTTTGAGCAAATATCACAAGGAATTAATAAAAAGGAAGCACCAAAATAAATGTCATGGTACACACCACGGCTTTGCTTCAATTCATCACGCATAATGTAGACATCTTCAACACGACCATAAGGAGAAAATATCTGATACATGAAATATTGGTTATAACCACAACAAACTAACATTAAAAAGGTATGCAACATGAATAGTAAAGAAAACGGATGATTAAGCCTTTTATGTTGCTCAGATGCCATATATGGCAGCAACAAGCTTACAGTTTCTGAGTCTGGACATTTTTTTCCAGAAATTGCCATACCACCCCAACAGTAGAGCTTTGAACATGGGACTTATAAATTATAACCAACTAATAATACAAGTCTTATCCAAATGCAGCAAAGAAAGAAATAAAAACATAATCAATGTTTACTCTGACTCAAACCAATATACAAACATAAATACCTACATGAATACATGCACATATGTATGTACTAAGTTTATTCTTTGGAGGAAAAAGCTTCTAAGTGCAAAAAAAAAAAACATTAAAGAACAAAGAAAAGCAGAAAATAAGACATTTTCTATGTACAAAAGATGGAGCAAAAAATGTCATATGTTGCATACTTCCTCAACTTCCTTTTCTGTAGCTTGCTTGTTCAAGGAACCAACAAACAGCTTGTGCTCAACTGTACCTACCAATAAAAGAGCCACCATCAGAAGAGATGCTAAATTAATGACTTAGACTAGTTCTAACTATCAGAAAAAAGAGCAAAGAGCAAAATGAGTATAATTTTAGTTGTCAAAATAGTTGGAAACCTAAAGATACCGTGAAAGAATGACATAAGACAATTTTCCTGTCAAAGCATGTACTCTTTTCCTTGTCAAAAAGAATCAAGAACATAAAAGCATAATTCTTTTTGTTATCATCAACAGCAATCATCATTCCATTAATGTATAAGAGGAACCCCACACTACAAAAATTTTGCAGTGAGGAAACTAATACAACAGCCAAGCTTGACAAGTCAATAAATAAATAAACTGTCACCTTGTTACAAGTTGACCCTGAGTCAGCTGCCCCATTTGAAAGATTCTTCCTAGTTACCCCATCTCCTGTTAAAGGTTTGGCGGATGGGCAATTTAGTTAGCCAAGCCAGATGTCTGATCAGATTATAGAGGATAATGCCTTTTTTCCTCTCTTAGCAAGAATCTAAGGGTGCATGGACCTTCAGTTCTTGTTAACAAGAGGCCCCCGTTTTTCTGAAAAACAAAAGGTACAGAAGGACTTTTCAGTGCCTATTGCCTGTCGAGGCCTTCTCTGTAGAGCAAGTAGTGAAAAGCTCAGATAGGTGATGCAGGTGTTAAACAAAGAAGACCATTTTAGTGCCTAATTCACATCTTTCTTTATCTTTTGCGCTTTAGGTTCCTCAATTTCCATTTAATTTAATATCATCATTATCATCATCTAAGCCTTGTCCCAACTATATGGGGTGAGCTACATGAAACCAAGCCCTTCTTTTATCAACAGAAATTTTGTTTTATTAAATTAGTTATATGTGAAAACAGTACAATTTGATGACAAGAATGTCATCCCAAATATCATAAGCTGGATTACAAAGCAGCCCAGTACAAATGCTGCCTTGCAACCCCTTGTTTAGCTAGGGAGTCAGCTAACCCATTTGCACTCCTCCTTACCCACTTAAATTCAGCATTTAAATCCTTTGCAATCCTTTCAGCTTCTCTGAAGACATGTTTGAGAGTCCATGGAATATGTCTATTACATCTTACCCATGAAATAATTACTTTTGAATCCCCTTCCACCTCCACCTGTCTAAAGAACAATTGCTTTGACAACAGAAAACCCTACAGCAATGCCAACAATTCAGCCTTCAAGGAGTTTGCAGTACCAATTGGCCCTGAATATAAATGCCAAGATCCTGCTCTCCAAATTTTTGATTGCTCAACCTATTCCTGCCATACCTGGGTTACCCAAGGAGCTCCTTTCAAAGTTCAATTTTACTTTGCTGCCTTCTAGGGGATTCCACTCCACTCCTTTCCTTTCTTTTTCTCTAGAAGGCTTTAATGCTCCTTCCACGTCCTTAGAATGTTAGTAACTGAAAAACCCATAGAGCAACCTTCACTTTTTTTTGAAGAGTAAAAAGAAAAAATTCATTAAAAAATAAACTTAATACAATCATCAGGGGGTCATGAGGCAGCACCCAGAACAACAAAATCCACAACAACAAAGTAGCATCCTCAAAAAGATAGAGATGGAATACTACATAGACATCAACAGAAAACAAAAACCTCTCCACAAAACACACTGAACCTCCAGCACTGCTCCCTTTTCTCCTAGCTGACAGGAAGAAACCTCCTCGGCCTTCTTTTCTTTAGCAATTCCACCCCCCTTTCCTCTTCATCTAACCCAGCAGTTGGCTTCAGAATTTCCTCAGACACCTTCATTGATTGAGTCACCACCCCTGCTAAACCTTCGGACTTGGTATATATCTTCTCCCCCTCCTTCGAGCCTTTGAATTTCAAAATTATTTTCTTATAAAATCTCTTGTATTTGTTTGTTGGACCAGTCCCAAACAGTCCTTTTCAGTCTAGAAAAAAATTTTGTAGCATGCTCTATATGAGAAATATTTGCAACCCGGACCTTCTTCAACGCCACCTCCCCCACATAACTATCTCCCGAGCTTCTCTCTTCAACCCTTTCACTGAGTACCTTAACATCCTCTCTTTCTTTAACACTCCCTTCCTCTTTCACCCCTTCCACCACTATTTCTCCCATACATGCAACCTCTTTCTCTTTTCCCTGTTCTAGCCTTATAACAGCTTGGGAAAATGTAGCACTCCTCCCTCCTTGAGAAGGCTGAGGAGTCCTCTTGAATCTCAACCCAAAAGGAGCCAAAGCTTAAGACACAACCTACCTGTCAACTGAGCTCCACCTGGTCATCTCATCTTTCCCATCACAGAGCGCCTTTGAAAAACATGCACCAGCCTGCACCTCACGAGTAGCAAGACCGTCAATCTTCTTCCAACCTGTCTCGAGCGTGCACCGTCCTCTAGAACACTTCTTTCTTTCCGGCACTGTCACACCTAGCAACCTTCCAGACCCATTCCTCATTATTCCTTCTTCGAGCTTTAGGTGGGTCTCTCCTCCTTGTAAAACTTGAAGACTTGAACTTAAAGCTCTTTCTTTTGAAGACCTTTAATCTGCTTGGTTTTAGACAGTCCCACTCCTAATATTTCCTTGCTTCGACAAATAGAGGTGGTCCCCACTCCCTAAACTGCAAACCTTTAAAACCTTAGCTGCCCCGTCTAAAGCATCCCCACTCTCTGAACCAACTTCATTAAAGACCTTGAATGACTCTTTGAATACCTCCTCAGGCCACCCAGACATGGTGACCCACCTTTTCATTTCTCTCTCATCTCCTTCCACATGTCCCACTGTTGCCTTCTCCCCCCCCCCTTGTGAAATTACTTTTATATCCCTTTGTCTTTCCTCCCCATTGTCTTCAACCTCCGCCAAGAGACCTTTCGTCTTCCCCTGCTTCTCAGACCTTTGCACCTCTGATTCCCTCTCTCTCTCTCTCTCTCTCTCTCTCTCTCTCTCTCTCTCTCTCTCTCTCTCTTTTGAAAGGAGCTAAGGTAAATTCTATTCATGAAAATAATCATACAAGAATGGAGGGAACCACAGGCCAGTTCACCCCCAAAGGATATGATCATAGATCCCACAGACTAACTGAACTAAGCATCAAAAACAAGTTCTGATTACAAAAATCAGGGATGATAGAAAGCCAGGAAGCAAGTCTGGACACAATACACTGATTAACAACTCAAGCTCTTTCTTCCCAGCTCTCTTCTCTCCAACCGTACCTTTTCTCAGCCCTGAAAAAAGCATGTTCCTCTCCTGCATAAACTCTCTCTCAGATTAACCTTTACCTGTGAACCTGAGCACCATGATGTTGGGATAGCAGAGGCATCTTCTATTTCCACCAGCAACCTTGCAATGTCTAATTTCTCCCACCTCCTATTTTTGTCATCAAATCCTAAAAACTTACCACTGTGGTCTCCAATTGCTTTAAAAGTAGACGTACACCATACATGAAGGGGAATTCCCATGACTCCAATCCACATCGCTCTCCTCCTCCGCCCATTGTGAATCATACCCGCTGTTGGAAACCACCAACTTAATCTTAAATCAAACTCCCTATTTTTTCCTCTCTTCTGCTTCCAAAGCCCACTCTGCAACTCTTCTGCTATGGAACATAAATAAGAACAAACCTCCATTCAGTATTCTGATACACCGAACTCTGTTCTTCCCCCATTCGGATCTCGCCCAAGCTTCCACTTTTTCTTCTTCCAAATCCAGGCCGACAAACCTTCCAACCAAACTCACGTTAAGGACCTTCAGCTTCTCCACCAACTTCCTCATCTGACTCGCCTCAATCTGCACCACCTTCAACCTCTCCACCACCATCGCGTTAAGGTTCATCACTTCGACTTTGTTGGTTAGCCCTAACCTTATATGTCATGCAACAAAACAAGGAATTCTATTCTATTACCTCCTCCAAAGTCCTACTCTTTCTAGTAAATATTCTGGTATTTCTCTTCCCACACCACCCAAGTAATTGCTGCCTTAGTGGCTCTCCACATCATTCTCCCTCTTTTCTTCAGTTGTCTCAAGAAGTTTGAGTTGAAGATGTCCACCACCTCTTGAGAGGGTCCCGCCTTCAGCCAAAAGGAGAACAGAAAAA